>NW_023420831.1:0-1013 GCF_002922805.2 Oryzias melastigma
GGAGCCGCTGTGGCTGATGGAGCCGTGGTGGTGCCGCGGCCGGTTGGGAAGGTGGCGCACCAGCTTCCACCTCCTCCACCGCCTCTTGAACTCCTGCTGCACCTACGAAAACAAGCAGAAGATGACGAGGAACCACAGAAATCTCAGTTTTATGTCCAATCTTAAAAGATGTGCTCACATTTCAACCTAAGTCGGTTTAAGTTTAGCTCACAAGTTCATAGTTTAGTTGTTTGATTCAATATCAGATACTAGTTTTTTTTCTAAAATTCACTTTTAAGTAGATTAAATATGAGGTCAAATCAGGATCAGCATAAAGTGAACAAAAAAACTGATTAAAAATGTGAAAAACAGAATTGTAACAGAATTTTATTTTTTAATTTAAAAAATACCTTGTAAATTTGAAAAAAAAGATTAAAATTAAAAAAAAAAGTAAAATAAAAATTTGAAAATTTGAAAAAAATAAATTTAAAACTGAAAGCAAACAAGGAAAATTAAAAAAAGGAAAAGTTGAAAGTACAACTAAGCATTAGGTTTCTTTTAATTGTTAACAGTTTTCGTTTTTTTTACAATTAAGTCTCGAATTAACTTTTTTTTACATTTTCAATATTTCTTTCAAGTTTTCGATTATTTTTAAATTTTCTTCTTTTTTTACATTTTCAATATTTCTTTCAAGTTTTCAATTATTTTTTACATTTTCTTCCTTTTTTAATTTTCAATAATTCCTTTAAGTTTTCAATAAAACTGCATTTTAAATTTTACAACATTTTTTTTCAAGTTTTCAATCTTGTTTTTCATTCACTTTAACCTGATCCTGATTTGACCCCATAGTTAAAAACATCATTAGAGACCCAAACTCACATTTGTAGAACTTTAATTCAAAAGATTCTAAAACTTTTTATTAAAACTAACAGAAAAACTTCTTTTTTTTTACATTTTCAACATTTCTTTTAAGTTTTCGATTTTTTTTTCAAATTTTCAATAATTCCTTTAAGTTTTCCAAATGTATTTTCGAG
>NW_023420831.1:1246-1815 GCF_002922805.2 Oryzias melastigma
CTAACAGAAAAACTTCTTTTTTTTTACATTTTCAACATTTCTTTCAAGTTTTCCTTTTTTTTTAAATTTTCAATAATTCCTTTAAGTATTCCAAATGTATTTTCTATCTTAATACTGCTTTTTACATTTTCAAACATTTTTTTTTACATTTGTAGAAGTTTAATTCAAAAGATTCTAAAACTTTACATTAAAACTAACAGAAAAACTTGTTTTTTTACATTTTCAATATTTCTTTCAAGTTTTCGATTTTTATTTCCAAATTTTCAATAATTCCTTTAAGTTTTCCAAATGTATTTTCGAGCTTAAAACTGCTTTTTTAAATCTTCAAACATTTTTTTCACATTTGTAGAACTTTAATTCAAAAGATTCTAAAACTACATTAAAACTAACAGAAAAACTTGTTTTTTTTGGCTAAAAAATGTCAATGTATGTATGCTAACGATCAGTTTCATTATTATTTGAGCAAATATGCTTCACAGAGAAAACTGAAAGTCTTAATCCCATGGGAATCCAAACAAAATACGTCCAAGAACTTTGGCTAAACTTGCCGTGACATGCACACCGGGGGC
>NW_023420832.1:0-1815 GCF_002922805.2 Oryzias melastigma
TTGTTGTTACCCCGCTGTTACCTGCATCCAGGTCCTCATCTTTTTCAAACGGAATTTTTTAATCTACTTCTTATTTACAATGATTTGAGTAAATAAATATACAGAAATTAAGTTTAATCTTAATTTTCTAACTGTATGTCTTCCATCACCAGAAACATGTTAAAAACATCACTTTCTTAGGGTTAGATCTTTGAAATGACACGATCGAACTAGAAAAACATTTATTTTTGGATGCTCTGTGCATCACGTCTGTCAGCATTAAACAATCATCTAAACCTCGTATTCGGGGTTGGAATCCTCCTGTAGGTGAAGTCATGAAATCATTAAAGTTTCTGTTAACATTTAAGCTCACAGTGGTATAGAAACAGACCAGAATAAATAAACTTCCCTAAAACATGTATTTTGAGTGTGTGAATACTGAACTTCATTCTCAAGAGTTAAAATGATTCAATAACTAAATAATTTTCTCTTTTGTTTCATGTTGTAACTGCGCATCAGTTGTGATTTTTTTTAGTTCTTCCAGCGCCTGGAAACATCGTGTGCATTCAGCTCTGGATCTGCTGCGGCTGAAACACGCCGGGCGGTGTTAATGGCCTTCATGAGCTGCCAGGATGTTGGCACAGTTGCCATGGAGACCATCAGGGGTGATAAAGGGGATTCTTTGTGCTCTGAACATACAGGGTCTTTCAGAGTGACAAACATTACCTACCGGACTCAGAAGAGTCTCGGCTGCGAGGACACCCGGAGCTGACCCATTTAGCAGAGCGGCCGGCGCGTGATGGTTCCACGGAAAAATGAGGAGACGTTCGGTTTTAGTGTTTGTGAACCTTCCTTCTCTCACACATCGTCAGGGGAGCTTCCTCTGCTTCACAGGTTCATATCCAACCCTCAGATTACCAAATCCTGAAGATCAGCTCTACAAAGAGGAGACCTTCACGTATCTACAAGGAAGACAGCAACACCTGAAGGAGCCTGAAGGTCAAACAGGTCAAACCTTGTGGACAGAAGACGATGGCGAGGAGATGTTGATGCTCCGCCCAACTACCACAACAAAGTATAAAAGAAGAGCCCTGAAGCACTGAACTTTCTCCAAACTGTTAGGTTGAGGAATCAAGATAATTCTAGAAAAGAGAACTCCGTTATAAAACGGTTATAAATCATTCAGATCAGTATTATCAGCATTTCTTGAACGTAAACGGTAAACAACTCTCTGATGCTGAAGTAAATTTGGTTTTGTTTTATATAAAAGCTGAAGATGTGAAAAAGATCCTTTGATTCAATCCTTGCTGCATTGAGCTAGCGAACTCCGTTGTATCGATCTTCCGATCCCGCTGTAGCGACTTAGCGACCTCCACTGTCGTGAGCTCCACTTTAGCGAGCTCAGTTGTATTAAACCCTCGAGCTGCAACAAGCTCCACTGTAGCGAGCGCCGCTTTAAAGTCAAAGTCCCATTAGTCGTCATTCACCGTAGTGTGTGAAATCTGTTCTCCACATTTGGCTCCTCCCTTGGGGGAGGGGTGAGCTGCAGACACAGCTGCGCTTGTGAACCATTCGATGGTTTAACCCCCCAGTCCAAACTTTTAATGCTGAGTGTCAAGCAGAAAGACTGAGTCCATTTTTAGAGTCTTTGGTCTGACACAGCCTGGATTTGAACTCACGACCTTCCAGTCTCAGGGCGGACACTCTACCACAAGGCCACTGAACTGTTTAGCGAATTAGCGAGCTCTAGTGTAGTGAGCTCCACTTTAGTGAGCTAGCGAGCTCCGCTGTACGACGGAGTATTAGGGCCACCAAAAAGAAAAAAAAAGTAATATT
>NW_023420833.1:0-1855 GCF_002922805.2 Oryzias melastigma
GAGGTAATTTCTTTCTCACCTGAAACTGCTGTCTAGACACCAATAGGGCATTTTGCATAAGTTGAGAAGTTACAAATATATCTTAAGTTTATAGTTTTTTATACTGTTTTTATTTTCAGACTATCTTAAAAAGGATCATCTGGCCAATGCCTGACAGTGAGGATGAGGATGATCACTGCAGCATGGAGGAGGCATGCCTTGTCACAGGCTTTTTGAGAAACTACATAGAAAATGGTCAGCTTGTATATGTTTTTTCAGATCTAAACAATATATTACTCCTAGAACTGTTAGTAATTATTGAACACCATATTTATTGAAACACTTTCAAAACATTGCTTTTTTATTGAAGACCCTTTTAACTCATACAATAAAGCACTAGTTCATGTTTTGATAAAGTTCAAAAGGTAATTATTTGAAGTATCTAATTCAAAAATGTTTAATATTTAATACTATGTCTTTGTAGGGTCTTCTCAGGAACTACACCAACTCCTGAAATTTTGGACAGGATGGTGCATACCCCCCAGCAGCTGTATGTAGAAGTTTCTCCTGAGAGTGGCATGCCTGTAGCCTCAACCTACATGACAACACTGAAACTGCCTCAGAAGTGTCCAACTTATCAGGGATTCAAAGACAACCTTGAGGCAGCTGTTAAAAGTACATGTTTTGGATTTGGAATGATCTGATTGGAAATATTCCATGTTTAAGATTTCAATGTTGCACATGTTGCATTTCAATGCCACTCATTTCTCCCGTTGTGGAAATGATGTTCTTCATAGTGGTTATTAGAATGGCTAATGGTTCTATAACTGACATCGAGGTTAAGGCATTACACAGTTGTTTGCAAGTTTACCTTTTGAAAAATACTTAAGGTTTGTGAATAAAAACAACTTTGTAATAATTTCAATGTTTTATTAAATGTTACATTTTCTGAGTTTAAACAAAATGAAGAAACTTGTACTTCAGATTTTTTATGCATATCACATTGAGTTTTATATGTGAGAGTCTATGCAAGCCTTTAAAATAAAACAAATATAAAAAAATAATTGCTAATGTTGAGTTTTTGACCGAAAATATGAAAGAACATTCTCTTGAGGAGGAGGCAATAAATATTCATGCGTCAGACCCTCCCTCATCCACTTCTGATTGTTGCTGCATTAACTGTTGTAATGTGGCCATATAAATGTCGACTGCATCCATGAGGGAACATTGGGGTCGGGCAATCTAGCGATGTCCTCCTCTGTGAGGTTTCGCTGCAGTTGCACTTGTGGTACTTCAACTTGTACAGCTTGATGTCCAAGGTCATCAAAGCCATATGGTCCTTCCCAATCAATGCCATAGTCTGCCTCCACCCGAACACATAAAAAGGGCTAAAAAATAAATAAATCAGCAACATTTTTATTGATACTTATACAAAACTATGTCACTATGTTTTCATTTCAGCATTTAATTACTTTGTAAGATTTTAAGCTATGAAATCTGATCAAAATTTTAATATTAAATTATAAAATTTAGACATATCGTAACCTTTAAAAGTCTTTAGCTCAAATTGTGGCTCTTGACATGATGCAATCAACTGTTTTGTATACCTGATCCGGATCTTCATGGTGTCTGGATGATGCCCAAAGTTGATAGGGAGACCGGCTACTCTCTGTTCTCAAGCCATGAAGGTTCCAAGCATCCATAAAGAAAGCCAATTGCCGATGTAATTGTGGCAGAAAAGCCCAGTGAAGAGCAAAAAGATGACTCTCATCATCATGGTTCAGCATCCCCTCTCTCTCCAGATTGGAAAAGAGAATGTGGAATTGGTTGAGGACTTGAATGTACACATCTCTCCATAGGCGTTCGATCCTGGAAG
>NW_023420834.1:0-1815 GCF_002922805.2 Oryzias melastigma
AATTCGGACTTTTCACAAAGTTTTGACTTTAATCTCAGAAATTTCTATTTTTTTCTGCAAACTCTGCTTTTTAAAATTTAATCTCAGAATTCTGCTATTTTTCTCCCTCTAGAAGCGTTTTGCCGGTGGGGTTGGGGGGCTTCAATGGTAACTTTAGGATGGGACATTAGAATCTCCAACACTGAAGATAATACTAGAAAAACTTCCATTTGTATGCGTTTGGTTTAGACTAGAATGAACTGATTTTAACTTTTTTTCTTTATAAATCTGTCTGTGGGCTTTAATAAATGTAATGATTTAAATGTAATAAGGTTTGAAGCTAAACAATAATCTTTAAAAGAAAAAAATCTTCAGGCTAAAAGGTTTAATCTATGAAGCTAAAAATGTCAAACAAAGTGAGAATTGTTTTTAAAGAAAGAACATCTTGAAGAGCATGAATTCAGATCAACATTAAAGGGACTCTATGGATAAATTTAAACATTTTAAAACTTCAGATAACATCACAGACTTGCTATGAGACAATCAGACTCCTCTTCATCTTTAATTGACCAACACCCCCTGAAAAGGAGCTCCTTTTTCTCAGACCTTCTTGTTGCCGTCTCTCCTCTAATGATGTGAAGACGCGCCTGTTTTTTATTGGAGATGACATCATCACTATTGGACTTTCCTTCTGCGGCTCCTCCAGATATCAGTAAAGAAAAGAGGGTCTGTCTTTGAAGAACCGACATGAACGTGTTTCTAAAAACCAAGATCAAAATCCAGGTGGAAAAAAAAATCAAAAGTAACCTGAAAGTCTTCTGATTGATGCTGGTACGGTTTGAGTATTAAAGATGAAAGAGTTTTACTCAGACGATTCAGAAACTCTGTTAAAGCCTCTAAGAATGAAGGAAAAACTCTGATCCCAAGAAGGTTTTGGATTCAGGAAAACTGCAACAATCACATGTTGTTTTAATAATTAACTTTATTATTATTACTATTTTGTGTACAGCCAGTTGTGTTAATATGTAGCAAAAGGGCTATATAAATAAAGATTAATTCAACCCTGGAGAACTCAATTGGTAATTTTTTAACCCTTCTGATCATTTTTTAAATTATTATTATTTTATGGGACTGTTAAATGCTGCTATTCAAAATGAAATAAAAAAGTCAAAATAACTTTAAAAGCCTAAATAAAAATGGTTAAATTGAACTTGTTAATCATTATGATTAAAAATTCACCAAACATTTTGTGGATTAGATACTCATGTCTAAAAAATGTTTTATTTCTTTTTTTAATCTGAAATCTCTAAAGACTAAAAAGGCTTAAAATTATATCTAATTTCTACTTTGTGTTATGTCCTGCTGCACCTTTATCCATCCTCCAGTCTGCTCACCTGGCAGATGTGGAGGATGTTCCTTGATTGGCACCTGCTAAATATTTAAGACAGAGAAGACCTCAGGGAGCAGCTGGGCTTGAGAGTTAGGCTTTGTTTCCTTCTTTTTCCCCTTACACTGCTGGGTTTGGTTATTTTAGTTTGGGGTTGGATCTTGGTAGTCTTGATTTACAGGCTTTGTTTATTTGTTTTCTTTAGGTTAAGCTGCTGACTCAGATGGTCGACATGCTCGGTCAGCAGTCTCCATGGCTTGTTTTATATTTTGCCAAGAAGTCAATCCCTTTGTTTTTTACTAGCACACTAGTTATTCCATTTTGTTCTTTAAACTCTTCCTTTTATTCTTATTGGTGTCATAACACTTTCTTTATTTTATTTTTATTACAGATTTTATTTTATTTTATGGGCTGCACGGTGGCGCAGTGGTTAGCGCTCTTGCCTCACA
>NW_023420835.1:0-1815 GCF_002922805.2 Oryzias melastigma
AGGACTTCAAGGATAAATAATGATGACATTTGTTTTTGATGAGAAAATTTTAAATAAAGAAGCAACAGTTATAGAAACCCATAGGACTGCCACAACCAATTATTTTGCTATTCGACTAATTACGATTATTTTTACCGATTAGTCGACTAATCGGGTCAAAGTGGATGTAAAGCAAACATCTTAACCATCATTAGCTTTAAACTAATAAGAAAGGCAATAAAGATGATAGTTTATTAAACTTTTAATGAATCTTGCAGCCTCTGTCCTTCATTAGTTTCTGGCATTAAAACAAGATTAAATCAATGAGAGAGAGATAAGGAATATGCTATCCATCAAGCTCGTTTTAACAGGTGACCTTTGACCCTACAACATCCATCAAACTCGTTTTGACAGGTGACCTTTGACCCTACACCATCTATCAAACTCGTTTTGACAGGTTCCCCGTCCCTCAAGATGACGTAACATTTTACTATCAGTTTTATATATAAAGGATATATAGGGTCAAAGGTCACCTGTCAAAATGAGTTTGATAGAAAGTATACTCTTTATCTCTCTAATGAGGTCGGCATCCGAAATTAACGGAACTATTTTTCACGAAAGATAAAGTTTTGCTCTCACTGACTCAAATAATGAAAAATTTTTGGTGCTGAACGCTCACAACTTTGTTCAACTTTACTACACTCTGACTCCAAATACTATGAAGTAATGACTACACAGTCGCTAATCGAGTCGCCGATAAGTCAACTAATCGTGGCAGCCCTAGAGTCCTATAGGGGTTTTTCTTTGAGTCTGATTCCAAATTAATAAACAATTGAAGCCTCTTTGTTTTTCCATCTGATGCTTTCTGAACTCGTGTTTCACTTGGATTTTTTCAACAAGGAAGCTAAAAAAACAAACAAACAAAAAAACTATTTGCTTCTAAGGTGATTTGCTATCCAAGCTAAAGACATCCGATCCATATTGACCCATTTTTTTTCCTGTCCATACACCACAACACATGCCACTGTTCTCATGCCAAGTGCGACGCAACAGAAGTAAACAAATGTGAGTGACTCACAACTTTACTCAACAAATATAAGCAAGATCCTGGCCTCAAAGCAATGGATGCTAGCCAAACTGAGCTCACGCTGAGGAGTATTTGGAGCGTAGCTGCACTAAGAAAAGATAATACTTTCCATCTTGGCCTGGCTACTACCCCACTAACAGAAAATGAGTAAAGTAATTAGCTTTGCTCTGCCACTGGGAAGAAGAAGCCTCTGATGAAAGCTGGTGACTGAAACAGTAGGCTTTAAGATCAACCCAAACCCAAGATACCAAGAGAGCAAAGATTTAAATGAATCAAGATTTTTGCACCTTTTACAATTAAATATTGCTGCCTGATGGCAAAAGGCCTAACTTCCTTCCACTGATGAGACCTGGACTGAGTGACATCATCCATAGAAAATGACTTCTTCAAATGACATTTTTCCACAATACAAACAAGTTGGAGCCAGACAGTGTCAGTAAGCAGTGATTGATCCAAGACCTCTAAGTTGTCGTTTCTATGGCAACCACTTTTACCAATTAGGAGCTGGTGGAACCAACCCAGCTACTGTTTGACGAAGATGGGGTACACCCTGAACAGGGTTACACAATCACATGCCCACATGGCCACCGGCACATCTAGGGACAAATCTGGATTTTTTCCCTAGCCCTCTGGGTTCTCCCTATCCTTCAATTGAAAGGCCACTTGTTTTTGCAAGCTTTTTTAAAGCCATAAAACCAATGTTATTATTTATTTTCGGAGCCCTGGCAGCTATGCGCTAACTTAGATGA
>NW_023420836.1:0-1814 GCF_002922805.2 Oryzias melastigma
GGACCCAAACACAGTATAATGAGCCTTAGGGGGCGATTTTGACCCAAGCAAAGTATAATGAACCATACAGGTTAATTTTGACCCAATCAGACTATAATAACCCGCACAAGTCAAATATGAGCTGAACACAATATAATAACTGGCATGGGTCAATTTGACCCGAACACAATATAATAATAACTGGTGTGGGTCAATTTGGACCCAAACACAACATAAACCCTCGTATTGTATTCAGCTTAAAATCAAAATCGTACAGCTCAATTTTAACTTGGACCAAAAAAAATTACCCATATGGGTCAATTTTGACCCAAACCCAAAATTGACCCATGCATGTGAATTTGAACCTGAACACAGTAATATGACCTGTCTCAATAAATTTTGACCCGAATGCAACAAAATGACCCATAAGGGTCAATTTTGACCCAAGCACAATATAAACCCTTATATTTGACCCTTTAGGTCAGAATTGATCCATAAAGTTCCATTTTGACCTGAACTCAAAAAATGACTCACGTGGATCATTTTTGAACTAAATATAATATTTTATGACCTGTCTCCAACAGTTTTGACTCAAATATGATATAACGACCGTACATGTCAATTTTGACCCGATCACAATACAATGACTCGTATGGGTCAATTATGAACCAAACAATATTATGACCCGTGTGGGTCACTCTTGACCCGAACACAATATAATGGCTTGTATGGGTCAATTTTGACCCAATCACACTATAATGACCCCTGCAGGGTAATTTTGACCTAATCACACTATGATAACCCGTACAGGTCAATTTTGCCCTGAACACAATAATATGACCCGTATCCTTCAGTTTTGACCCGATCACACTATATTGACCCGTGCGGGTCAATTTTGACCCGAACACAATACTTTGACCCAAACACACTACAATGACCCGTATGGTTCAATTTGGACCTGAACACAGTATAATGACTTGTATGGGTCAATTTGGACCTGATCACACTATAGTGACCCGTGCGGGTCAATTTTGACCCGAACACAATATAATTACCCGTATGGGTTAATTTTGACTCAAACATAATATTTTGACCCAGACACACTAAAATGCACCTATGCAGGTTAATCTTGACCCCAACACAATATAATGACACGTACGGGTCAATATTGACCCGAACACAATATAAAGGTTAAACCAACCTCTCGCCCTCTTGCTCCCCCTCCCTCCTTTTGTCCTGCAGCTGGGAAGCACACAGCCAGCACCCACCGCCTGTCGGCCCTCGTGACCCCTGCCGGCCGCTCCTTCGTCTGCGCGGCGCAGCAGTCCTTCACTCTCATCTCCAGCGACCACCAGAAGGGCATCTCCGTCACCATGTACGACATCCAGCTCCAGCCCTTCGACATGGCCTCTGACTTCATGTTCAGCGAACGTAAGAAAACATCTTCACCTCAGAATGAAGTCTTCCCGCACAGAAAGAAGAGCTTTGCAGCTTGAAGGCCGAGATGATAGAAAGATGCAGAAACCGAGGTCGTGATGACTTAGAAAATGCTTCTTCACAGCACAAAAACCTCCAAAAATCCATCCGTTTTGTGTGATTTCTCCCTTTGCAGCCTTCAAGTGCATCATGGACCAGCGGGAGCGGCTGGAGGAGACCCTCCCCCTCATCCTGGGCCTCATCCTGGGCCTGATAATCATCATCACGCTCACCATCTACCACTTCCACCTCAAGCTGACAGCCAATCAGCCCCAGCTCCCCAGAGACCGCTCCATGTACAAGAACATGTAGCTCAGCCCCCCCCACAGCTCTCTCAAAGCCATCGTCTCCTCAGAGCC
>NW_023420837.1:0-1814 GCF_002922805.2 Oryzias melastigma
GCTCCGACAGGGTAAACGCTGCCACCACCAAGTCGAACTGCACCTAAGCAAAAACAAAAACAGATTTTAAGGGTTCACTTTTCCAAAAAACAACAACTTTATAAACTCAACATCAAACTCCAAGTTCATTTCTCTCTCTGAGTTTCTGGCTCAACCGAGCCAACAAAGCTACAAACACAAACCCTCAGTAGTTCCCACTAGTACTTCCACAAGCGATTATTTCAATAGTTTAATAGACTAATCACTGATTATTTTTTCCGTCTAATCGGGTGGATGTAGCACACATCTTAGTCATCATTAGCTTTTAACTAACTAAAAACTAAATATATAGCATAACGTGCGATAATGCTAGTGTGAATGCTGTAAGCTGAATTTGGCCGCTGAAGATGCTGGCTTAAATTGCTGAAGCCAAAAGCTAAAATGCTGAAGCTGAGAGCCAGCTACAATTAGTTAAAAGCCAAATTAGCCTAAAAAACTGAAAAAAGCCCAAGTTAGCCAAAACAGCTAGAATGCAGCTGAAGTATTAGCTAAACTCCAAAATAGCCTAAAAACAGGAAAAAATCCTAAATTGGCCAAAATAGATAGCATGTAGCTAAAAAATAGCTAAACTCCAAAAATAGCCTAAAAAAACAGAAACAAAACTAAATTGGCCAGAACAGCTAGCATGTAGTTGAAATATTGCCTAAACTCCAAAATAGCCTAAAAAACAAAAAAGCCTAAATTAGCCAAAATCGCTACCATGTAGCTGAAATATTAGCTAAATTCCATAATAGCCTGAAAAAAACGTAATAAATGCCAAAAAAGCAATCAGAATCCCATAATAATTTTCAACTTTACTACACTCTGGCTCCATATAATATCAAATAACGACTAATGAACTATTAAATTAGTCGTCGACTATTTTAATAGTCGATTAGTCATGAATTAGTCGAGTAATCGTGACCGCCCTAGTTCCCACAAGCTGTTTGTCATCATTAGGCAGATAAACAATAAAATCTGAGTATTAAAAAGCCTCCTTATCTTATTGTTACTTAAAAAATGACAATAAATTGATTCTTGCATCTGTGGGATTGTTATTAAATTAAAATATATCTTTAGAAAGTGAATATTCTTGTTTCCCAGTTTAAAACAAATCAGATATTTCAAACTTCTTCCTATTAGCTGCAGCGGTTACATTCCCTCTGACTTTGTCTAAATGTTTAAAGAAAATGTTTTAAGTTCAGTTCGTATCAGAAAACTCAAATTACAAACCTAAGACAGAGCTAAACGATGATTTGGGACAAAACTGTAGAAATAATCATACAAACCAGCTTTTGTCCTCATAAATGTCACCGGATTTTCCCATCAGTCACTGCAGTCCTAATAGTTTTAAGATCATTTTATATAATAAAAGTTAATTTATTTAATAAACTGACAGCTGCATTGAAGTAACAGTTAACCCTTTAACACCTGAGGCGTCACCAGTGACGCTTAAACACAAAATCTTTAGGATACTGTAACTTTTCAACTGATAACACGATCATTCCAGTAGATTGTGAAGGAGAAATAAACCGAGACATAAACCGTCTCAGAAAATTAACATTTTTATCCCACACACTGGAGAACAGAAATATGAAATATTACGAAGTGGAGGTGATATTTTACCTTTGGCGAGACGGGAAGAAACTGCCTGAAATAGACGTGTTTGATGCTCGGTTCTGCTGCCTCATCATCACCTGAACACCAGAAAACACACAAATATTTAAGTTTGTATTAAAAAAAAAACTATAATTTGAAATATCAAACCAAAGGTAAGAGAATGTGCCTTTGAGAAG
>NW_023420838.1:0-1474 GCF_002922805.2 Oryzias melastigma
ATTTATGGAAAACTAAAAATAGGAAAAATATAAGCATGCTAAAAGGGATTTTAAACTCACTTTTTTGAGCATTTATTTTGCTAAAATCTTAAATTTTCTCAAACCTGTGCAGGATAAATGCACAGAACCCGTCTTTACATCCTTCTGCAGATAACATTATACATGTTTGGTGTTTTCTAGAGCGGTTTTTACAAAAACAGCTTAGCTCAGCATCACCACAAAAACATTCCTGTCTCTCATGATGATGGGAAGACACCAACACATTTGTTTACCCTCACAGGGGAGCGGCTCTGCTTGAGGTTTAGCTAAAGATTGCAGCACATTTAAATGTAAAACACCAAAACGCAGTTTAATAATAAGAAAAACAAAACTTGCTGCTATAATAAGAAGGAATGATTTGAAAAGACTTGCAACCAGGGAGGTGAAAACAGGCCCATCAGCACATAAAGCTGAATACTTGTGCAGCGGAGCAGGTTCCGACTGGAGCCGAACAAAAGGGGGAATAATGACGGGCAAATGCTACATTTGCAGTTCAAGTCTGCACTGGCATCCCGTTAATCCCAAACACTGAAACCGATCACAGGAGACACTCGATTTGAGTGCGATCGGCTCGTATTTGAAAAAAAAAGAAGTCAAGATTTCTCGAGAACTGCACAAGATTCCCAGCATTCATGGTATCAATTTCTCTCTTGCAGTTTCTGGGAGTGTCGCAGTTAAACTGAAACCAATAATCTGTAAACAAAAGGTTTACTTCTCTTTAGAGGAAGCCTAAAAGTCAACCTAATCGAGGTAAGTGGAGCAGGTAATTTAAAGTTCTCTTGGTTTTAAATCTAGTAAATACAAAAGGTTTAGTAAATCTATCTATAATCAAGTTTTCATTGTTTGAAGGTAAAAAGAAAAGGCATCTGTAGCAATAATGACAGTTATTTTCTTCTTTTCAAGGAATTTCTTAGACATTTAAGAGTTTTATTTGTTGGATATGTAAACCTAAAAGAAACTCGGGGGCCACTTAACTAGAAAACTACACAAGCTGCTTCAGTAGAATCTTATCAAGTCAAATGGTTCCAACAAAGGTTGCCATTGTACCAGCAAAGGTTTCATTAAAGTCACCTTTCACAAGATTTCCTGGAATCCGTCACTTCTGAGCTGCAGCCTGAAGCTCTGAGCAAAGCCCAGTCATCACAAATAAAGGCTTCACCCTGATCAATGCAAACAGCATGTAAGCCACGCCCACTACACCAAACGAGTCCCAGGAACATGAATGATTGATACAAGTTAAAAGTGTTTCCAGTGGTCTTTTAATAATCATGTTTCAGCCAAAAATATATATATATATATTTTCTATGACATAATTTCTGTAGAGAAACAAAAAATATTCAGAAATGGAATTTTAAACTTAATTTTCTTTATAAATATCCTCTATTGTCAAAAAATACCACAAGAACAAGTTATAAACACCTCCAGATTTTTGTTT
>NW_023420838.1:1643-1814 GCF_002922805.2 Oryzias melastigma
AAAGCTCCTTTCACGTCTCACTGATCGTGCCGGGCAGGTATTTTGGAGAGGGCGACTCCAGCATCCATCATAGGGGCAGAAACGGTTTAAAACGTGTCCCAACAGCACAGCCATCCGAATAAAAATAGACTCAGATGTTGGTTCAATCCTTTATAAAAACACTTTTAATGA
>NW_023420839.1:0-1813 GCF_002922805.2 Oryzias melastigma
TTATCCAATTTGTATAAAGGGAAGCAGGCAGAACGATTATGCTTATATTGTTGCAAGATGTCCTTTATTTGGTCTGCAAATTATATTTCGGTTTAGCACACATACATATGTGTGCCAAAGCCATTAACAAATGAAGAACAAAACAAGTAAAAAAAAAAAGCTCAAGATCCAAGTGTAGTTAAGTACTGTACGGAAAATGACACCGCCAAGACAGAAAGAGCTCCAGTGTAAGAATAAAAAAAGTGTTTTCAGCCTTGTGATGAAGATTGTAAGGGGTGAGACGAGAGAGTCGTAGAAGAGAGCCAAAATGTTCCTCTTTACTTTTGACATTGATGGAATGGGGTGCATCTGTGTTTGTGTTCATATTCAAAAGATGACATTCTTCTGCTTTTTTCCCGTTTTTTTGTAATTGAATCTTTTGAAATCTGAATCAGGTTCAGGGTGCTGGGTCAATAGTTCCTGGCAGGCAACAGTGGAGTCACCTTCAGAAAGTTTGCCAGTCCACCGTTGGACCACACAAAGATGGCGTGTGTTTAAAGTCGCCAAGTAATCTATTAAGCATAATAATATTTGCACTGTGGTAAGAGAACCTATATTGCCAGATCTCAGCCCGTTAATCCTCCTTGTGATTATTTCCAGGATTAAATGAATAAACTTCAGGCTAGTTTCTTGGTAGTAAACAAACACAAAAGAGCCAAATGATCCTGTCTTTTGAAAGAAACTGATCAAAAAGATTAGAAAATGGATGTGACATAGACTTTTACTGCCTTTGGTGCGTTGCTCGTTTCTGTTGTCATAGCCGTTACAACAGTTTATTGCTATCTATTCCCCCAAACCCCCTCAACTGGCTCCGCTCAACATGGGGGAGAAGTGGCTCTTCTTCGAGCTCTCTCTGGGTGGCCAATCTTCTCACCCCATCTCTAAGGGAGTGTCCAGCCACCCTACGGAGGAAGCTCCTTTACGCCACTTGTGTTTGGGACCTCACAACCCACAGCTCATGACCATAGGCATGTATTGGAATGAAGATCACCCGGTAAACTCTTTTACCGGATTTCTGGCTTAGCTCTCTCTTCATCAAAACGGACCGGTTCAGCAGCTGCATAATGCAGTACGCTGCTCCAATCCACCTGCCGATCCCACGCTCTGATCTTCCCTCACTTGTGAACAAAACCCAGAAGTTTTGATTTATGCTGAATGTGATGCCAAACATGTTTTAAGAACAGGAATGTGATTTTACTTCTGTTTTGAACACTGTTTCAAAGGAAAAAATGTGAACCAACTTCTTCTAACAGGGAGTGTAACATTTTCTGTGATAGGAAGAACATCCACAAAGATACGTAAGAAATGAGCCAAAGGCGTGAGTCTCACAGCCATTACGTGAAAGTTGGCAGCCATGTTTAAGCATAGCTAGGTTTAATATCCAAAATCTTCCAATCTCCCTAGCCCTTCTCCCTTCCCTTTCATTTGGCCATCCAAATGGAGAGTTATGAAAAAATTGTCTCATATTTTGGACATCACTTCCGTTGATGACATCACCAATAATAGTAGTCTGCTAGCTTTAGCGCGGCTCTTCCAGTGCTTAAAGATACATAATAACTGCAATTTTATACCTTTAAAAAGGTCATGCTACAACAACTCATTACTTACATTTAAATGTAAATGTCTGTGATTCAGAGCGCACCCACGTGAAGAAAAGCGCTTCTCAGCACGATTTGGTTTAGCCTCGCAGGGGAAAGACTTTCTCTCCCTCCGTTTGGAGGGTTCGATTAAAAAAATACATTTCCTGGACACACTTACACTTAAACTCCCCCTT
>NW_023420839.1:19784-20705 GCF_002922805.2 Oryzias melastigma
CAGTCACGTATGACTGATAAAGTGTTTTAAACATAAAATTAAAAACTGAAACTAACTAAAAATATATAATCGAAAGGAGGCAATATTGGTCACCTGGCCCTTCTCTTTTTACCAATAATAAATGCAGACAGTGAAAGTTTCTCTTTCATTTTTTCTTAAACAGCTGAGTTTTGATCTTCTTGTGTCCGTTCACGAGAGTCGCGGTTCTTCCTAATGGCTTCGCCTCGTCGCTGTCCTCGCCTTCGTTGCTGTTGCACCAGCTGAGTTTGAGAGGAGTCAGCTCGGGGGCTATTATGTCTCCGTCCTGCGTGGGAATAAAAGCAAGAGTCTTTGTCACTGAGACAATCAGTGCAGAAAGCACATGGTAAGGTCATCCATCACTGAGCATACTAGAACAACACATTTTCTGAAGCTCTACAGTCATTCTAATGCTGCATTCACACCAGATGCAGCAGCCAATCAGTGACTGAGCTTTGGGTACGTGACATTTTCAGTGACTAAATCAAAGGATAGAAAAATAAATTCTATATGGCTGGTAAATGCGAGGATTTTTGTCCTGAACTTCCATCCATTTTCTTAACCCGTGGGGCAGAAGGGTTGCTGGAGACTGTCCTGGTTACTGTTGGGTGAAGGCGGGAGACACGCTGGCACTATAAGTTTCTGTAAATATGTGATGTGTTTAATCTCTTTTTTTACCTGTAAAACAAAATACTCTGTAAACTGTATAAATTTCTGCTTTGACATTATAATATAACTTAAGTCCATTCGAAACAATGAACCACCAGAGGAAACAGGTGAGCCTCAAGTTATTGTGACACGACAGCGGGCCTTTTTATGGCAGCATAAAGGTATGAATGCCTGTCAGCAAAAAGCCCCGTGAACTGCTCCTTTCATACCGTTTATCCAAAACAGGCTTTGTCT
>NW_023420840.1:0-1812 GCF_002922805.2 Oryzias melastigma
AAATTTGTCCAAAAGATTAATAACTCCTGGCTGAACAGCTGTACTCGAGCTTTTTGGCCTGAGAAATCTATTCAGACAGATTTAACATGGGTTTGAGGCGAACGCGTGGGGAAATCCGCAAAGTTAAGTAGCCCAACAACGGCAACGGTATTTTAATTTGTCTTTTCCTTTCCTTCAGATTGTTGAAATCTTTCAAAAAAATCTCTCTGAAGTATATTCGAACACCGATACGAAACACCTGCCAGGGGCTATGACTGAGACGGTCCAGTGCCAGACAAATCCTTGGCTCATTCACATTCACTGCACAAAGGAAAAATCACAGAACAGCATTCCTGACCTGCAACCATTCCGTCTTTTAGCACAGCTTCAAAATAATCGTGCAGTCTGGCCTAAATTACTCTGTGTCTCTCCAAAATGTGATGTTATTTGTCTTCCACGCACCCTCTTAGCCTTCTTCTCCCTGTTATCTGCTATTTTCTGATTTATACGTCGCCCCGGCGACATGCCGAGTTAGCTCAGTGTTTTTGATTATGTTTCCATCAGTGTTTTTCTAATGCATCAACTTGTAAACCAATTTAGCTGCTGGCGCCCTAAAACTATCCCGGCATGAAAGAGCTATTGCACCACTCAACTTCCAACCCCTCCCTCTCCCCCGCTGCCAGTAAATGTTTAAATATGTTGCCGTTTTGTTTGAAGGAGCGTGTCACCGCACATGACTAGTCAGCAGATACCTTCAAGATAAGAGCACACCGTTTGTGTATATTTTCTTTGAATGGTTTGTGCCAGTGTTGTGGTCAGAGTTGCTGCCGGTGAAAGAGTGCTGTTTGTGTTCCAGAAAGACTTTTCGGATGGCGAGAACTCAAGGTTACTTTATTCAGAGGCAGGGCCCAGTTCATGTTTTGTAACTCTGCAATCTTTTCTGTTCTCCTGTTTAAAAAACCCTTCATTAAAACTGACTCTTCAATAAAAAATGTTCCAATTGATGCAGGTTTCCTTTATTTTTTGTAATATTTAAAAACTAAAAATGTCTTTTCTTACATTTTTATTTAGTTTTTGGAGTTTTTTTTCTTGTATGTTCTCCACCATAGTCCTTGTACATATTGTAAGAAAGACACTTGTGCCTTATTTCCACTGATAGTGGAGCAGCTAACTCAAAAAATCTTTCATTTTATGATACAAGCATGAAATTTGGTTGAAGTACTTATAAGACACCAAATTTAAAAAAAAAAAGTGCTAGCCACTTTAAATTCCAAAATGGCGGCCATTTTCCAAGATGGCCACCAAAGGTTGTTGGTGTAATGAGTTGCATAGAAAAAATATGAGTACCTCATCAGGTAAAATTAGGTTTTTATTGCTAAACATTACAGGGATATTAACTGCCATTTTTTTAGGCAGAAAGAGCTCATCCTCACTGCCACCCTGGCATTAGCAGTCCATTTTCGGGGCAAAAAAACATTGAAAACATCATCAAGTAAACAATTTTTATGATATTCTGTCAACTTTACTGCCATGGCGGCCCTCTTGAAAAAAATGGCGGCCATATTGGATTTTTGTGTGGCTAGCACTTTTTTCCTGTAACTAGACCCAGAGACTATAACTGTACCAAATGTCATGCTTGGTACAGGTAATTCAAGTGAGTGTTTCCATTGAGTGTTGTACTATCATGGTGCATGCCAAGTGTAGACCGATAATGTAGCTGTACATCATAATGGTGCGACTACAGCGGTTCTCCATATTCGTAAATTCAGCATGTCTCCTGTCCCTAAATCCCGGGAACAGTGGGGGAATACTGAATGCAAAGAATTCAAGACT
>NW_023420841.1:0-1812 GCF_002922805.2 Oryzias melastigma
CTGCTCTGCTGTCCTTACAGGAACCACACTCTGCTTCAGAGTTATATGAATGAGAGCTGCCCTTCAAAATAAAGGCCTCTTTGGATGTCACAACATTTGAAATATCAAATTTAACCTAATTATTTACATCTAAAAATAGTTTATTTGAGTTCTCATCGTGTTATGGTACCTAGATTTTAGATACACAGATCTATGGAGGCCATGTACTGCAAAAAACACCATCGCAAAAACAAATTATAGATCACAACTAAAAAAGTAAAAAAAATAAAATATAAAAAAAAAATAGCCCAGAAACGAAAACACTATATAACAAAATGAATGAAATAAAACTGAAACATTTTGGGAAACAAAAGTAATTTCCATAAGTTAAAATAAAATGTTTAAAAAATGAAACAAACAAACAAACTGGAAAAAGTACTATGAGACATAACTGATTGGGTGATGACATTCATCCATTATTTCAACCAAAGGTTATTTGGCATGAACTGATAATGGATATGCTCCGAATTAATTATCAAACTTTTATTAGTATGCGGACATTTGAGAAAAGAATAAATAAATAAAATCATCATCCAATCAGAGATACCTCATGGTACCTGTGCTGGTTTTTCATTGTGTTTTGACATTTTGATTTCTGGAATTTTTGTTTTTGGAAATGTTTTATTTTTATTTCGTTTCATTCTTTTGGAATTTAGTTTCTGAATATTTGTTATATTGATTTCTAAAATGTAATGTTGTACATTTTGCTTTTCTTTTTGTGATCTTTAATGTGTTTTTGCATTGAGTGGTTTATTGGTGTGATTTGGACTTCAGGGCCACCGTACAGAGCTGTAATTAGCAGCAGACTGAAGTGCTGAACCTTATGTCAGACCGGTGGACACAAGAGATAAACAGATTTCCCAGCTGTTCTGGTTATCATTGTGAGTATTGTTTTGCAATTGTTCATTTCTGTAGAGTAAAATTGCTGGAAAAGAGATGCAATCAAGACTTATGTGCGTGCAGTTCTACTGCATTCTACTGCATTGCATTCACATGCTGAATACATGTAGTGTTACAGAAGTACAATCGTGGTCCAATGTGAAAAACAAACAAATCAGGGAGGATGGCTTAGACATCCCCTTTACAGTTTTCTGTATAAGTAGTTTGGCAACATTTTTGCAAAGCCTAAATAAAAAAACTGACATAAAATTCCCATTTATTTTGGAATTAAGATGTTCTTAAACCCTTTTATGAAATCCACAATTATATATATATATATATATATATATATATATATATATTTGGCAATGATACCTTTGGTAATTCTAAGTTTTTGGATCATAACATAGTTAGTTTATTTACAAAACTAACAATATTCATGAATGAAAACATCTTAATTGCCCACTATCTCAAATTTGATCCACCTATTTTTCACTTTGTGTAATTGTTCTATAAAGAACTAATTATCAACAAATATTTCTTTCTTTCAATACAGCAAGTAGTCAATAGATGAGTTATTATCACCACAAAGTTTAGAAAATTAGCTAAACTTTTTCCCGCCAAAAGTGTTTTTCAGATGTCATGGAGGCAGCCATTTTGAAATAAGCAGGAAAATTCCTTCTACTGCCTCTAGTGGAATAATGATGAACTACAGGGAAGAAAACATGAACCAAATTCCACAAAATGGGTTTGTAACGTCTCAGAAAATAGTGTTTTTAATACAATAAGTATATAAATGTACACTTTTTAGTTTTTATTCACTAAATGTATTTTCTATACACTGAAAGCTTAGCTTGAAACACTCCCCTGTTAGAAAGCTTAGAATAGAGACAG
>NW_023420842.1:0-1812 GCF_002922805.2 Oryzias melastigma
TATATATGTGTGTTTGTATATATAATATATATATATATATATATATATATATATATATATATATATATACATATTAGGGATGTCAGATTTGTCGCGTTAATTACGCGTTAATTTGACATGTCCATGACGCCGACAATTTTTATTGCGGATTTTTGCCTTTCCATACCGCGCGCGGGCGTCCCACCCCCGTAACTCACCGGCTGCTCTCACCAGATCACGGGCGGGTCTCCAACCACCGAGCTGCCAGCTAGAACCGGCCCGGCACTAGGACCTGGAGAGCTCCTGCACCCTAACCCGGCACCGGTTCGCGTCCAGTACCACGTCTGGTGCTACCGACTCGCGTCCGGTGCCGCGTCCTGAGAGCTGCGGACCCCCGAAAAAGGCCACATATTAATTTTCGATTAATCGTGAGTTAACTGTGGACAATGCGATTAATCGCGATTAAAAATTTTAATTGCCTGACAGCTCTAATATATATATATGTTTATATATACATATATGAACCTCTGAGAACCTGTTCATTATATATATATTTATATATGCAAACTGCATATTTTATTAGTTGAACAATTGAGCAGCAGGCAGCTCCTGGCACCTGTGTAATGATTCTACTCTGATACCATTTACAGATGAGGCTGAGACTCCCCTCTAAAACTGCAGCCATGAAAGACAGTGAGCAATGCATCGCCCTCTAGGGAATTCTGGGAAATGAACCATTCTAAAGGCCCACTATATCCAACGGGACAAAACCTCGGGCGGTGTTGCCAAACTGTCACAACACCAGAGACTCCGACATACACAAACAGACACAGACAATCTGTACAAAAGCTACACACACACAAAAAAAACAGAGTGACAGTATGATGAAAGTTGAAGGAAATAGTGCACTTCGAAGGGCTACACAATTTATGAGAAAATAAACTGCCAATAACATCATACAACAAAGCCGGCTGACGGACGACCAGATTTATGACAGCGGTTTTCAATGGCGTCTCCCCTGCCCAGCACTGGTGCACTGTTGCCATGGGAGATGTTTATGTAAGCCATGCCTAATCCTGTTAACTGTTACTTCGACTGATGAGCAGCGAAAAGTGTTCAGCAATGCCGCTCTGAAAATGATTGTTTGTCTGGAAACAAATGGGAAGACAGGGTGGGGTATATGAGGCGGAAGCCAAAAAAGAGCAAAAAATCAGCCTTTGTAGATGAATTGAGGTCAATGAATGCGCTTGATTAGCATTAAGTGTCGAGTGGATCTACAACTTTTTATTAACAGTGTTTTTTTTGTGTTAAATTTCATCTTAAAATGATCAGGAAGAGTCTCTGAAATGATAGTGACGTTTGGCGCTGACACAGCCTTGTCCAGTTATACGTACATAATAAGCAACGACAAGGAAGAAATCCTGCAAAACAGAGTTTTCCATCTGGGTTCAATCCTGTCACAAAAATAAATTTGATTGGGTGAATTCAAGGCCTTAAGCCTCCAAGGCTTTTCTGGAACCTTCTTTACGTCTTTTAGGGTGATCAGATTCCAACCATTTTCTCAGCAACAGCAAGAAGGTCTAATTATGCCAATTAAAGAAAGGAGTGTATGAGCACGTCATTCAAACGAGGATTATGCAGCTATAAAAGAAAAGCGAGTGGGAGAGGAACTAAACAGCAGGGTAATGGGAAGGTTCGTTCACAATAAGATGGTGTGTGAAGGATCGGGAATACGTTATCACCAGATATAGAGTATCTCTGGTTCATGTCGCAAGGAAGAACTACTTCAATTTAAATAGATTGCTCCACATTGTGAAGTTTCAATTGTGGTAG
>NW_023420843.1:0-1812 GCF_002922805.2 Oryzias melastigma
GAACTCACAGTTGGAAAAGGCTTGGTGCAAAATGTCGACGCAGTTAAAATCTCAGAAATCTTGCTCCAGGCTCTTTTAAACTCTATTGCAATAAATGAAAGATTATTAGTTTCTCTTTCATGATCAGCTCCTCTGGGGGACCCAGGGACATTCCCACGCCAGCCGAGAGACGTATTCTCTCCGGCATGTCCTGAGTCTTCACCAAAGTCTCCACCCAGTAGGAAATCTCTGGAACACGTCCCTAGGGAGACGTTCAGGGACATCCGAACCAGATGCCTTAACCACCTGAACTTACTCGTCTCGATGTGGAGGAGCAGTATTTAAGTCTTATTTACAATGGATGGATAACATGAATGATGTTGAAAGACTGGGTTTAATTATTTTTGAAGAGCTCTAAACAAACAATTGGAATAACGTCTCCATGTCTGGGTTCATAGGATTATTAGGAGACTCTCCCAGCAGGTTCACCTCTGCTGCTGGAGCTACATCTGAATGATGGCCGCTTTCTGCAGTGTTTCCATCTCTCTGTGACCCAGTTCAATGACTGGCTGTCTCATATTGGAGAAAAAATAAAAACTGGAATAAATGTTATTATTTTCTTGTTTTTCTCTCAATGAGAACAAGAAAAATATCATAAGGTTTAGCAGTTCTACCCATGTTGGATTTGGATTCCACCCGCTGATCGCGTGACTGAACACATCACCAAAGCTAAGTCCGTCATTGGTTAATGCAACGTCTCCGCTAAAGTTGAAATATTTTAAACTACTGATGTGCTGTGACTCTCAAATTGTGCTGCTGCTATCTGTACATTGACTTAACATTGAAACTGGGCCTCCTAATCCCATTCAGTGTGAATTCAGAACAAGAGTTTTGGCAGATTCTGGACAAAAACTTGCATTTCAAAGAAAGAGTTTTAGCTTTGTGGACTTATAATATAATTTTAACGCTATCGTACCAAAGTTGAAGCTTTCCTCGTAAAATCTGAGGCACACATTGTTGTCTCACTGAGGGAGATAGGGAGACCAAACACATTGAGTCAAGCCTGCAATCCCTTCTAAATATGGTGAAGTTAAGCACTGCCTCAGAGCATTCAATGTTTTTACTTATTTCAGATCAGTTTGTTTCTCCCTGTTTATTGGTATTTCACTGATGAAGATTAGATCTTCTGTGACTCAAAAGTTTGAGATCAAACACTTTCAGTAGATGTATGTGTGTGCTCTCTCAGAATATGCTGTAATTGAGTTTTAATCTCTGACGCTGCCAGCTTTTTTTGCACCGGGTTAAAATTAACCCTTTGCAATTAAACTTAATGTAGATAAGGTTTAGACATTTGAATCTCCAATCCGGGATTTTAGTCGTCTTGTGTTTGTCGTGCATTTATTTTAGATTTTGATAGGTTCATGGATTGTAACAAAAAAAAAGAATCCTAGCCTCTTAGATTAAAAATACAAGTGTGGTTCTTTTTTGTGCACGGCCCTCTGGTTAATTCTATCCGACCCTCCTGATCATTTTATTTTATTGTTAATAATGGCCCATGTTTTCTTGCTCTCATTTCCAACTTGTATAATTTTGACAGAAAATATTTTTATGGAGAGTAAAATATTGAAAGTTATTTAAGGTTTAGGTTGATTTATTCTGGAATATTATTCCTGCCTTTTTATTATTCATAATTATGTTAAAACTTAGGGTGTTACAGTTTTAAAAATTGGCATTATGCTAGTTTTTTGTACAATTTCAGCATTTACGTACTAAGATTTTTTCAGATGTTTTGGAGTTAAGCTAATATTTCAGCTACATGATAACTGTTTTGTC
>NW_023420844.1:0-784 GCF_002922805.2 Oryzias melastigma
AGCGAGAGAGTCATTTTAAACCTTTGTCCTTTTACTCCATACAACAGAAGTTTACCGTCGTCTCTCTGCTGTTTGAGCAGGAACTTTCACCGTCGTCTTTCACCTTTTTGTGGCAGAACTTTAACCGGTTTTCTCTCTACTTTTTGAGGCGACACGTTAACCGGTCGTCTCTGACATCCTTTATCACAGATGTTCCCTTCAGTGAATAATTTAAAAATAAAATAACAAACATTATCATATCTTTATTTTATCTCATAGTATTTTTATTGATGGAGATAAATTATTCACTGGTTTTTTGGTGTTTTCTTTTTTTTCTGTCTATCTATACATAGCATATATATTTAAAGTTTTTTAACAGTTATATATTTTTATGTTATTAATTTTTTTTCTTCTCATTTTTTAGCCAAATTTAAATTTGCACCTTAATGCTTTATCCCCAGACTTGAATCAATAGTTTTTCTGAAATTACCAAAAGGTCTTGGATGTAAAGTATAAATGAAGTATAAACTGCGCTATTTGTTTTCACTGACAGTTGGCGGTTTTGTTAACTTTAGTGGTGCATACAAACTTTAGAAGCGTGTTTTACTTACTCCCTCAAAAGTTTCAAAAATGGCTTTGCGCAGTTCAGGTACATGTTGTGCAGCTTGTGGATGTACTAAAAACCAAAATAAATTAAATGTGTGGCTTAATGAGCGGTGTGTGGATCATGGGCTGCTGACTGTGACAAAGAGGCTGAGATCCATGTGCAACAGATTTTAATGGCAGAAAATCCATCCATCCATCT
>NW_023420844.1:1189-1812 GCF_002922805.2 Oryzias melastigma
ATACAAGGAGCGAGGCAGGAAGACACAAGACAGGGGTACACAAGAAGGCAAATGTAAAGACTGCTTGGATATGTATCAAAGGCAAATAAAATACTCCACAATGAGCTGTGTCCATGGGGTGACTAAATACAGAGATAATGAGCCTGATGAGAACCAGCTGGTGATGATGGCAGGAGGGAGACAGGTGAGGAGATGGCTGGTTAAAACTCAGGTGAGGGGTCCCTCTGGTGGTAGGAGATGGAACTGGATGATGGATCCCTGACACAGGTAGTGCAGCCGCCCTCCTCCTCCGTACAGATTTTACCGTCTACCGGGCGAGGATGAAGTCAGAAGGATGTGGCTGAAAAATTTAAATCTTAAGAACCCACCGAAGACTTTATATGTATGTTCGTTTCATTTTGTGGATAAAGTACACACGGAGGAAAATCTGTATCCAACATTATGGTCGGGTTACTCCAGAACACCAGAAAAGAAGAGACGCCGGGTACTGCAGAGACCTGACAGCAGCGCGGTTAAGCTAGTTTCATATTCGACATTCGTGACACATTCAGCGACGAACGGCGATATTTCTCAAACGCCTTTGCTGAAAAAAAACACCAAAAATGTTTTACTGACAGATGATA
>NW_023420845.1:0-1811 GCF_002922805.2 Oryzias melastigma
CTCCAACCTTCACCTCCCTAAAAGGCAGCTCCCCTTCATTATTTTACAAATCAAGACTCCTCAAGTCTTTTGTGAATGTACAGTTTGCACTTATAACCGGTTCCATGATTAAATAAAATCTAACCTTTAAAGAAATTAGACTAAAAAAGCTGCAAAAATGAAAAAAAAGAGGCAAGTTTTACTATCAGCGCATCTAAACAAAGTGTTTAACTCTAGGAAAAAAGAGAGTGCGTTTCAGACTGGAGTGTGTTCACACCGTCCTTTGTCTTTTACTCGTCTTCTTCTGCTCCAGCGTCTCTCTTTGGTCGGCGCTCCCGTTCGTCTCCTCACATTTGTTTCCTTTCTGGCTTTCCTCAACTCCGTTTTCACTGAGTTTAGAAACCCGTTTCTCCCAGTTCTGGCTCCTGGTCTGAATCTGCAGCTTTCTCTTTTCAAAGTGCGTCTGGAGGTGCCGCGTCAGACCCTCACCAGCGTGGCACTGTTCTCCACACAGGCCGCAGACCTGCTCGCCGTCCTGCTGGTGGCTTTTAACGTGCTTGAACAGAATCCTGCGAGTCTTAAAAGTGCGGCTGCAGACGTGGCAGCTGAACGATTCCTGCGGTCTGACAAACTTCTGCTTTTCATCTGAAGCCGCTTCAGATTCTGCAGATTCTTTGTTGTAGTCGTCACTGTCTTCAGTCTCGGAGGACAACACGTTTTGCACATCTGGATCTGAGTTTAGGGTTTGTGGGTGAACGGATGGTTGCAGGTCCACTAGTGGCTTTGCAGCCGGCTTAGAACGGTAGGTAAACCCGATGATCTCCAGATTGTTGAGTTTCTGGAGCTGCTGCTCCTTCTGCTCTTCCTCTTTGACATAAGAAAGAACGACTTCCTGGTCTGGGATGTCATCCTTGGGTTGGCAGGGAGCTGCTTCTTGTCCTGACGACGGCTGCTGCGTGAGACAGTCTGGAAAAAACACCAAAATTAAGGATTAACCCGAGTTAGTGATTCCCAAGGAACTAAATATGAACTTAAATGATCTTCCGATCCTATTTTGATCCTATTTTCGAGGATATAGTTTCTACACAGCGGCAGAAGTTAGTTTCTGAGTTCTGGGCGGGACTACTGACGTGGAGAAACCCCGCCCCCCTTTAACGTCGCCCATAGCTAGGAGCTCTCTGTTTACATGCTGTCCCAGTACCTCAGAACCCCAACCTAACATTACAGGTGTAGAGTTTGGAGCAGCTCAGATGAGGAAAACGAAGACGTACATGGATCTATTTGTCAACAAGTGGATCCATCAGAATGGGCCGGGGGAGCAGGGAGCTCCTCTACATCACAAATATGATCTTTTTCAAACAGAATTTTTTCATCTGCTACTGATTCCCAATAATATGAATAAAAAAATACTCAGAAATAAATTTTTAATTAAATTTTCTGTATGTGTCCACCATCATAAAAAAATGCCACAAAAAGTAGCTAAAAACAATATGTTCTTTAGAGTTTACAATAATTTTCGGCAGCGATGAGCCAACAATAACACCTAAATTAATAAAGGTGGAGCAGCAAACATCACTCAGGGTCAGAAAGCAATCGTTTGAGATGATTGCAATTATGTAATTCAACTGCTCTAATGAAAACAGAATAAAATACAAATTTAATTTATCAACAAAAACATGTTTCATGAAAAAATACAATTTATATAAATCAGAAACAAATAGTTTGTTTTCAAATAAATCTGTTTAAAACATGTTTCATATAATATTTAAGAATTAGATATATAAAATTATAAGAATTAAAGTATAAATCCAATGTTTTACTTAATTTAGTAA
>NW_023420846.1:0-1811 GCF_002922805.2 Oryzias melastigma
TACTGTTGACCGTGTTGTCACTGGTTTTACCACATGCTGCCACAAGCTGTCTCTGAACATTAATAAGGTTTATGTCCAACCAAATCACCCTAAAGAACTCCTAAAATAATGAATACATTAAAAATATATTAACTGACTTCTGGTTTAATTCTTTAATACCAGAGCAAGAGTGACTAACATGGGCTCTTCAAACTACTACAACTATTTCTAAAATTAATGTAATTCCAAAAAATTCTGAAAATGTTCTTATCCACGTGAAAATAAATATGCATTTAATGTAAAGTGTTGGAAATCACCACAATTTTTCTGTGGGTCAGAATTAGCAGGTTTAAGCTAATAGCATAAACATATTCCATATTTGATGTAAAGCGTTGCATAACGGCACAAAGCCGCTTGTCTGCTTTTTTTTTCATTAATAGCGTCAACGGTAAATATGGTAATTTGAAGAATGTGAACACTGAACCTCTGAAGTTATATCGTTAAAAAAATAACACAATGGACTCAACTGAGTTGCTTGATTCTGCACCAATGTCAGTGTTAAATCAGCAGACTGATACAGACATCGCCTCGTACTGTAAAGTTATCCACATTAACATTTGACATGGTACCATTTTGCCACCAGCTAAATTTTTGGTCAATAGATGTAATGTGTAACGTAATAGGTCAACCAGGAACAGCCCTCAATGAGGGCTTGCAAGCACCTATCATTTGAGCATAGTTTGATCGATACGTCAATAGAAAACTGGCACATAGTCGGCAGGCCAGTTAAACGCAACAGAGAGCAAAGGGCACGATAACCTTGCTTTGAAAAGTCTAAATTCACACGTATAGACTCATTTAGAAGAAACCACTTGGCCTAAATTTGCTGCACTCAGTGCACAGAGTGCGACAAATACATCGGAACCTGGGAAAGTAAGAGCTGTCAGTGGTCTCTACTGTATCCTCATGACAGAGCAAACACTGCGAGGAAAGAGTGGAGCCACAAGAGGTTCAGACCACATTTACACACCCGTCCAGGTGGCTGAACATGTTTCGGCATCAACAAGTGCCACACTCCTGAGAACATGGAAAAGTACTTTGGAGTGGCAAAGTCAGAGAGAAAGAGATTGAGCTCCAATCCCTTAAGCTGTCGCTGAAAGTCAGGTCTCAGATGCCGACCAAGGGCATAAAGTCCAAGAAAAAATGGTGATCAGAAAGGTACTCGACTGACGGAGCAAAAATAATCGAGGAATACCGGGAGTGGTAAACACGGAGCAAAGCCTCAAATGAGGCCAGAGGTGGGGAGGGAAAGCTGGGAGAGTCAAAGGAGGATTTTAGGAAGGAATTCAAAGAGTTTTATGGGCAAGGGTGGAAAAGAGATTGCTTGCTGGACCTTGATGGTGTCAAACTATTTTTACTGCCCTCACTCTCCGTCTCGCTCAGTCCAATCAGGGCTGTTAGAAGTAGTAAAAAAAAAGTGCTTCCCTGGCCATTCCTTTCCAAAGGAGATGAGCTGACAGGTTTGAACAAACAATAGGGTTGTTTTGTCATTTGGATTATTGGGGATGATAAAAGGAGGAGGGAGAGCACTGCTTTTTTGGGGGGGGTTGCAAACGTGGAATCAACTTGTTCAGTGAGAACTGGAGTTCTGGAGAAAATCTACCAACATCTGCAATCAGCTGTCCTTTGACCCTTGTGTTCTTGCACTCTAGAGACATATTTTCCCCCCTCCATGCTCCGTGTCAACTTCCTGCACAGTGTGCTCTTTATTGGAGTGGACAGCGAAATCAAAACACAATCAAACTATCTTAAAGTCAGGGAGAAAAGTGCTA
>NW_023420847.1:0-1811 GCF_002922805.2 Oryzias melastigma
GTGTTAACAAAGCTTGTTAAGGAATCTTATTATAAAGTGTTACCGCATCTTTTGGGGGGGATTTTTTTTAATCATTCATTAATTATAATAAACGTAGTCTGTTTTGACGTTTAACTTGAGCAAATTGACTAATGATGCTTCCCACTTATATAAAAAAAATGTACACTAGATTGTGGAGGGACTGTACATCAATACAGACTAATTTTTTTTACCTTTTTGGATGCTAGGTTAAAGTGTACCTTGGCTCAAAAAAGGTTGAAAAACACTGTTATAAAGCACCTTGATTTTATTGAGTTGTCCGACCTGGAAGATGAGGTTTTCTTTCTTTCTCCTTTCAGGAGAGCAACTCTTACGTCAGCACGTTTCCACCCGCTCATTTTTGTGGATATGGGAGGGGCTGCTGCAGACAGCGCGGGTTTTTAGAGGATTACTCTTAAATGCATGAATGGATAAAAACTCCGTTTTGGGGTTCTTTATTGTGAGGAATGAACAGTAAAATGGATTGAAACCCTCAAAAAGTAGAATTTTCATGGTAGGGCCCCTTTAAATCTGTGAATTGAATCATGACTTGATTGCATCGTTACATCCCTAGTTTTGGTGCATCAACTTGCTGACAAATAGATTCATATATATGTCTTTGTTTTCCTTATAAATTTTGTTAACATTGATTTTAGAGATCATTGGAAGTGAGCCCTGATGCTAACATCGGTGAAGGTTTCTGGGATTTCATGAAGAGAAAGAAAGATGGGAGGAAGCCTTCATCGAAATCCAAATTCTAAATTAATTTATTCAAGATTGTTAGAACAACCTGTAGTTTAGTTCCTTCAAAAACTGTGTATACAGAGGAACTGATTTGAGTGCAAAAGATGGCTACACAAAATACTGCTGTGATTGAGACTTCTCTGGTATTTATTTACTGCTGTTTGTCAATGGATTTAAAAAAGATAATTAATTCATGATGATTTAATTGTTTAAAGCATTTTTTGTTTAAAAATTGATTCATACTTGCCTAAAACGTTTACACAATTGTATTTACATACATTATTATTATGTGTTCTGTTGCACTCAACGTGACCCCGTGTCCTGGTTAAGATTCACAGTCAGCTAAACTCTCTCTTGCATCATTTCCTCCAAGGAGCAGACAGGTGCTGTATTTAGCAAGATTTAATGCAAAAAAGTGTGAAACTGAAATGACAAATACATAAAGATATTCAGTAAATGAGCCACATTCATATAAAAACAAAATAAAGACTGAAAAGGACATTAATGTTAGCTAAAACATCGCTTGGAATTAGCATTTGACATATGCTCAGTTAACATCATAAAACGTCACAAACTTAAAAACAAAATCGCTAACATTGTTGACAGTCTTCATATTTAACATAAAACTTACTCATATTGCCACTCAAAGGGCTAGAAATGAGTGGATGGCTTCAGATTGAAGAGCAAAACCCATCATGGTCTGTCTTACTGCAGCACTGAAACGAACTGTTACTTCCTGCCACCTATTGGCTGAACATGATACAACAGGCATAACCATCGCCCTCTAGCGGTCTGGATGAACATTACAGATATCGCCAAGTTACAATACACTCCTCGCCTGGCATTATTTTAAGAATGCCACAATAAACTTACTAAACATCGGGAGACAATAACAAAATACAATTTGCAATGGGTCTGGAGAAAATCTTTGTGCTCTTGTCATGTGGTACTTTCACCTCTACCTTCCGCACAACTCCATCCTTGCTTGGAAGAGTCTTCACTATGATTCCCATGGGCCACTCGTTCCTCTTTAGTTGCTTGTCCTTCAG
>NW_023420848.1:0-1275 GCF_002922805.2 Oryzias melastigma
TGAATCCAAGGCTAAATGCTGTTACTGGTCACAGTATTTAATGAAGTCCCATTAGCTGCCACTCAGCTAGAGCGTGGAGCTGCAGCTGCGTCCACGTTCGAGAACCATTTGCAATCCTAACCATAACCTTCCCTCCAGGTCCGTGCAGCCAAGAAAAAAAATTCAGAACTGACTGCAATATTTAGAAAGTTACATGTGAATACCGTTATCACTTTTCATTTGGGTTAATGCTAGCTAGCATCAAAGACAGGTCTGATTATCGCTGTATTTATCTTTATGACCCGTTAGTTGTGTTTCAATTACTCCATAGCAGAGTATTTATAAATTTGTTTAAATGTAATGTTAGTATCAGGTGGAAGCAGTCCGAGATGTGATTCCTAAACGTCTCAACACGGGTGAAGGTTACCGTTAGCGCACGCTGCTATCGCTCCATGAAGAAGGCAGAGGCATCTCATCATCAGCTGAGAGTAGGACCAGCAGTCCAAAAGTCACTTCAAAGTTCATGTACACATAAAATGTTGAACAGGTTTTAAATCATCTATCCAAGTCACATGATCATGCAGTACATGGTAGTGATTTGGGAGCACAGTGTTTTGTGTTTCAGGAAGGCAAACTTTGCCTTTTTGGATGCTTTTGTGTATACACATAATGAAAAACTAACATACTATGTAAGAAATAACAAAAATGAACCAATACCAGGGAAACTACACAGAGACTTGCTAAGTCCTCACAGATAGAAATCCACAACCTGAAGCTAGCAAGCAGTCTTATTTGAAACCGAAATACATCACACAGCTCCCTACATTTGGTGTTTAAAAATAAATATAATTTTTGCATAAGTTCCAGTTACTTTGTTCATGTTTTACTTATCATAACGGTGGGAGAGGTTGTTCCCCTTTGCAAGAAAGAAAAGGCTGCTGTTTCTCTATTCACATCTGATTTACTAAGCAGCATCACTTCCTGAATTCATATTCTTTTCAGGAAGACAGCCGTGTGGTGCGACTGGACTCATTCATTCATTGGACATATTGTTTGTAATTCCCTGAGATTTGGCAGTCTGTCTTGGACAACCTTTGACTTTCTACTAGAGGCTACTTTTCATGTCTCTATAATCATTGTTTTGCTTTAAAGAGGAGAGCATCATGGAGGAAATCCACTCAACTGTGACGTCAAACATCTCCTCCACTCCTGGATTTATCCCTTCTTCTCCATCCATGGACTCCAGGGGTGTTCTTCCTTCAGTGGTTCTGTCTCTCTGCTTTCTGGTGGGACTTC
>NW_023420848.1:1293-1811 GCF_002922805.2 Oryzias melastigma
CCTGGAAACATCGCTGTCATCATTCTGAAGCCGAATTTTCAGCACCTGTCCAGCATGAGCCAGAGTCTGATGGTGAATCTTGCCGTGTCAGACATGCTCTGTCTGCTGACGCTCCCACTGTGGATTTACAGTCTGCTCTACGGCTGGATATATGGCCAGCTGGCCTGTAAAATTCTAGCGTATGTCATGTACTGCTGCATTTATGGAAGTCTTCTGACTATAGTTTTGTTGAGCTTCCAGCGCTACATGCTCTTGGTTCACCAGAAGTCCTGGGATCAGAAAAAAATGAGATTGCTACTGGTTTTGCTTTGGTTGGTTGGAATGATTCTTTCCATTCCTGCTTTGGTGGTTCGACAATTGATCCCTGATCAGCAGTGGGTGAACTGTGGACAACAATTCTCCTCTAGAAACCAGGAGATAGCTGTGCTGCTAGCAGAGGCTTTGGTGGGGTTTGCTTCTTTGCCTGTTGTAGCATTTTCATACATTCAGCTTTACAGGAAGGTGAATCACACAAGATT
>NW_023420849.1:0-1810 GCF_002922805.2 Oryzias melastigma
CAAATATGAAGGCTGCTGTATATCATCCACATTTGTTCTTATTTGATTTATGTTGCTGCACTGAAATGTTTGTTTCTCTATTGTTAATTAAATGGTCAGAAAAGTAAGCTATGACATTTTTCCGAGAATAGCTGAAAATATACTTCATTGTTGTTTATCGAGATATATATCGTTATTGTGATATAAAATATATCGGGATATAGATTTTTTTTCCATATCGCCGAGGACTACTGGAGCTGCAGATCATGACATCATTCTTAAATGGTTTGACCAATCACAAAATTCAAATGTAATATCTCATTTCAGCCTGTAGGGGGCAGCACTCTGGGGGTTTTGACTATATGTTCAAGAATTTAACAGTTTTATATGAATTTGTCAAAAATTTTGCAATGACCAACAGACATCTCTTTTAAGGTCCCATTTATAGAGATCAACAGACCAAAAAAGTTAGTTTATTGTTTGGTTACCCTTTAAAAATTACATTTCTGAGGATTTCTGTGAATCAGAAGACATAATGAATTATAGAAAATATGTTGGTCTACGGTTGAATAGATCCAATATCGATTACAATTTTTGTTACAACTCTTTATGTTAGGTTGGGGTTGTGAGGGGCTGTAAGCTAGTGGATTAGCATGTAAACAGAGCTCTTAGCAATGGGCAGGGTTACTCAGCTCAACGGTCTCACCCACAAATCAGATACATTTCTAATAAACTACTGCCACCTTTCAGAGAGTGTCCTAGAAAACTACAATATTTTTGATCGTGTTGGTCGTGAAAGCCTCTCCTAGGACTGTGGTTCTGGAAATTTACAGATGTTAACTGAAAAAAATCAATAAAATAATTTTTACAAATAAGTAAAATGTTTATAGTTAAAAAAAAAATGTGAACAAATTTGTGCATTTTCCTACATTCCGAATAAATCAAGTACATTTTTATTTACAAGTTGGTAACTTTAAACAATTTTTATTTGTCATTGTATCGATTTAAACCAATTTTCTGTTTAGATTGTCTGAATTAAACTCTCAAAGTTGTTAACATGAACTAAACTAACATGAAATTAGGTAACTATTAACTTACGCATTAAATACGATGAATGGATAGTCATAATATTTCACAGTAACTGTATTTTACTTGTTAGCTTAACTTAGATATTTCGTTCATACTCGTCTGCTGTGGATGTTATAAAGATTTTAAAATAGTGTATAAAGTTCAGAAAATGAAGATTGATAAACAGTTCTTTAGATTTACCTTAGAAATGATAATAGGAAAAATAAAGTCTTCCAATAAAACACATTTGTGTGACAGAAAATATGAAAGTTAAAATGTATATTTGTAGGTAAGAAGGATCTTCTCTAGTCCATATTAAGCTCTGGACATGTTTAGTGGAGTTATTTTTGAAAACTAAGGCATCACTGTGTTTTCAACTCTAACATTTTATTTTTTAACCTATTCACACATTAATGTCTGAAAGGTTTGAGGCAAAAGTGTTTATTCCAGGCTAACAAAGAGCCCAATATTAAACAGTTGGTGGTCGAGTGTAAAAAGAACTTTTTTCCATTGTTGATAAAAAAAAAGACATATGAAGCAGAAAGAGTCAGTTAAATGTGTTGCTCATGATGTAAGTTCAAACTTCTCATGCAGACTTAAAAGAATGTCCAAATGATGACACGAGTTAAACTTAACTGTCCCAAAGCTTGAGTTTCTTAAAGAAAACAGCCAAGAATAGTGAGTTTTTAAAGAATATATCTGTAAATGCTTACAAAAGTTGAATGAATGAATGAATGAATGAATGAATGAATGAATGAATGAA
>NW_023420850.1:0-1810 GCF_002922805.2 Oryzias melastigma
CTTTGCGTGTCAGAAAATCAATAACCCCCTGTTGTGACAGTAAAATGTGTCTAACACATGACGCTCTCAGCGCTTATCTGTTCACCCAGCTAATTGGACAGGACAAGTTTAAAATAAATAAATAAAAAAAAGATGAATTGATGTTAAAGTAATCTAGTAACCTAAAAGAGTGCATTTTTGTGTTTTAACAATGTAAAGTACCAGCATTAACATGTTGAAAGTTCCTTTTAAGTCTGGATTAAATTTTTAAAAAAGCACTACATAAACTAATAACCAGCTTTCGGATAAAATTCTAAGTTTTCATTTTTCTATAAACTACTTTGCACTATTTTAGACAAAGAGTTTTAGATGTCCTGTAAGGAAAATAAGTTGTAGAAAGTCCACCAGAGACTGAAAAATATTTAAAACTCAAGCACTTCTTCCCGTTACAGAGTTGAACATGACCGACTATCACTGAAGTACGAGAATTATTAATAGGAAGCAGCATTAATAAATGATAATTCTTTTAAGTATAATCTGACAGACTTCATGCAGATAGGAGAGTTGTGTGGCTGCAGTTTAAAATCTGAGAGAGTAATTTTTTTTACAAGATTTTTCCTCACTGCTGCTATCATTTCAAATGGAGCCAAACTGGTCCAGGTATGTGTAGTAAAAACAGTCACTTCCACTTTTCCATATACTGCTTGTTTAAACAGTTGACAAATAAGACTTTCAAACAGAAGAAGAGCTGCAGCAAACGTACTGTCTCTGAGGCGGGACTGCAAAGTTTCCTCCATGAACTGGATGGCTGCATCCCACTGAGGCTTGTCTGTGATGGAGCGGTCTTCCAGAGCGTTGTGCTGGATCACCCTCTGCCACAAACATTTACACTGCAGTTCAGCTTCAATCTGATAAAGACTCTTCGTGAAAGTCACACATTTTGATAGAAATGTGTCTATTGTGGGAGGACAAATCAACACGCTCGCAGCGTTAACAAAGAATGGCCTCTTTGTTTACCAGGCTGTCCAGGGCTCTTTCGTTCCATTTATGCCTCTTGATGCCCTCGTCTTTCACGGCCTCCTTCAACTTGTCAAAAATGTCATCCTGGTCTTTGCCTCTGTACTCAGCCATGAAACGGGCAAATTCCTCCTGCAAGGTCTCCCAGGCAACCTGAAGAAGAAAAAAGTGTCGAGGAATGAGAAGGTCTGGCACTAAAAATCCCTAAACGGAAGAATTTCAAAGTTAAGTTTGAAAATTACTGTTAGACAATAGCAGCTAGATTACTAATTTTAGAAAAGAAAAAAAAATATTATTCATTCATTAATAAACTAAAATGTTCTCTTTTTGACTTAAATTTACTCATGCAGACATAAAAGCAGTGGAAATAAAAGAAAAAGTCAAAACTTTACATTTCATAAAAGAGATTTAAAAATCTTCACCTCAAGTGCTTTGTGTGGAAGCTGCTTGTCAGTCCACTGTTTGAGCTTTATGTCCACAGTGGTGTTAAAGGTACCAGAGTCCATTGTTTGGGCAGCAGGTAGATAAATGTTCTCGATGACATGCGTGGAGACACGTTCCCACAGCTTCTTCTGTAGAATAGCTTCCCTTTTAGCATAAAAAATAAGACAGTTAGACAACTGTTAGTTGGTTTAAAATGCATGTGGTTTCTACATTTCTGTCTTCTACTAAGTCCACAAAAAGTATGACCTTTAATTGAGTAAAGGTTCACTTTTTGAAGTTTTGAATTCCCCCGATAGCTTGCCTTTTTTAAAAATAAAACAAAACAGAAACTAGTGTATCTTAAACTGCATCTTAAAATCCCACTCCAAAC
>NW_023420851.1:0-1809 GCF_002922805.2 Oryzias melastigma
GACATCATCATGGGTTAATAATGTCTGAAATTGAAGACACATATCTCTCCATTAATTGGGTTAAATGTAGGTGTGTTGAGAAGCTGTAGGTTAGAATTCAGATTTGGCCATTGATTATCACAAGAAAACATTATCAGGGTAATATTTCAGAACAATTTGTGACACCAATGGCTAGGATGTACCTTAGGATGTCCTCTTTCAGAAAAAACACATTAGCTACAAAAATGCAAAATGACGGACATTTGTAAAGATGGCGGAGATACACTCAGTTGTTACAAAGTGATTCAGGGTCTATTTGCCCCAGTCTCAACAGTATAGGGTGGTCATGCACGAAATGAATTCTTTAAACCTGAAGGGTACACAAAGAATACTATTAAAATCTTTGATTTTCTTTAGGTGAACATACTTTTCTGAAAGAGGGGATCGTAAGGTATATCCAGGCCAAAATTGGTGCTTGTACCGCCAAATGCATAATTATTACAATAACCAGCTCCAATGATAAAAGATAACCCAAGTTCACACACCTTCATGTTTCAAATTTGTTTGAACACCCAGTAATCATCAAATCAATTTACCTTTAAATCAGGAATGTCAAATGTAAGGCCTCCAGGTCTGGCTTCCAGTTGGTTTTCCAGAAATCCTGCCTTATTTGCTGGCGGATCAGGAGTTTTTAGCAGATTGGTTGGAAAACATTTGGAAACCGGCCCTTAAGGTCTGGAGTTTGATACTCCTACTTTGCCCTGTTGGAGATGTGGCATCTCAAGGGAGCAAATCCTCCCTTTGCTTATTAAATATTTAAATTAATAAAATTCTGTACGCCAGTTTGTCTATAGGAAGTGTGTAAAGGGACGGAGAGGTAAAAAAACCCGTAAGGAAGTTTCTCTTGCTCACCAGAAAGTAAGTCTTGCGCACAAAAAAACAAAATGATCTTTTGGATGATCCCCATTGTTGTTTTTGTTAGGTTCAACCCTTAAAAATTACATAATTATGCAAAACAGTGAAATGAAGTAAGTAGGGGTGGGCTTATGTACAGTAACAGTATCCAGTAAGTTTGCTTCTTCCCACTCCTTTTCAAGCAATCAATCAAACTCTACTGACTTTAGTTCATGATCACAAAAATGAATGAACCAAATGTGACATAAGGGTGTTTTATTTTTGTTTTCTATTTCTAATCAATGCATTTAATTGTTTCTGTGCCAAAGCAGCCCATTCTTACTCCTAACTCGTCACATATCGATGTTTCGAGTGTCCCTGACTCGTCGCTTTTTTGACATGTTGGCTGTTTCCAGTAAATCACAGGTCCCAACTTCTGGGCCGCAAACCGGATCCAGTCCAGAACCGGGACGCGGAGCAGACCAGTACCCTAACCCAGTACTGGTACCTTAACTTTAGCTCTGTACAGGTTTGAGTCCGGTACCACGTCCAGGCCCGGTTTGTGTTTGGTTAGACTCGGAGGAGGTGTCTTTAACCAAACGTCAATATATGAAGAGTTGAGAATGAGTTGGCCAAACTATTCTTGGACAAGACAATATAAAGCACTTTTAGCCTTCAAGGAAGTTATGAAAGTGTAGTACAAGTATACGCCACTTACTTTTTTTAGATTGGTTTTACAGCAGAACAAATCTCTACACTATATGTATTATGTCCACTTTCTTTTAAGGTGGCAACGAGAGTTACTTAAATACAGCAGTGGGCACAGAAAATTAGACTTGACTGTGTCAAACTAACTGCAGGACTTAACAGTCTGACATGCAGGAGGCCTACCTATAGTAGACCTTTGGGTCATTAGTTAATCCAGTAATTAGGCCT
>NW_023420852.1:0-1809 GCF_002922805.2 Oryzias melastigma
ACTGTTGTTTTTCCACAAAAAAAGAATACAAAAGAGAACAATATTAGAACATTATACCACAATTCATGGTCACACAACTTTCCAAAATCCAAAGCGTCATAGAAAAGTAAACCAACAGTTTAGTAAAGTAAACCCTCAGTCCAAATGGAATTTTCCAATATTAATTTGAATCAATGTTTTTTATCATTATTTTATAATGGCATCGGTGGATTTGATCATCAACTTGCCTCAGACAGGTTGATCTGGTGGTATCATAGGATTAGAACGCTTTGACCCCATGTCCCACAATACCACCCCTCAGCAACCTAGATGAAAGTTTTTCAGCTAATTCACCAGGTGGCTGAAATGACATTTGTAATCGGGAGGCAGCAGTCGCATTTTTACAAGCCCGAATATGACCAGGGAGGTTTCACGAAAATGTTTGAATTTGACAGCGACTGGACGATTTTTCTCTAAAAGTTGACATCGGTCAGTGGCCACCAAGGCACATTTTGAAGCATCCCTGTGAGTCTAGTGACAGACAAACCTGAATAAATTGATTCACTTAATTGCTACACCACTAGAAGTTTTAGATTTAGTTGCCAGTGCAGCTGCAAGAACATTCCTGCAGCTCTAAGCATGGAGGAGTTTATACAAGGTTGAGGCTCTTGTCTCCCTTCACATCAGCCAAGGAAGTCCAGGAATGCAGACAAACTGCTCCAAATGCCGCAGCAGATGAGTCAAACTCATCAAGCAGGTTGAGTAATCAGTAACCAGATCACAAACATAAAAAAAACTACTACTGGGTTGTTTTTGTTTCAGGAGCTTAAAAGGTTTTATCCCTGTGGATCTAGGCTTGCGTGGAAACAGGACATGCAGGTTGTTGCTGACCTCTCAACCAGAATGCTTCCACCCAAACTTTTCTCAACTTTACCCCCCCGACATGCACTTACACACACAAACACCTGTACATATGATTTGATCTACACTCTTTGTAATGCGAATCAGTGACCTCAGGTGACCTTTGGTTTCTATCAGGTGTTTGTGACACGGCACTTCCTGTAGAGGTGTGTCTCTACTAGGGCTGTCACAATTAGTTGATACTTTATATTATATGGATCGGAGTGTTGTAAAGTTGAAATTCTAATGGCATTATGCTAGCTTTTTGGACTATTTTGGCATTTATTAAGGCTTTTTTTTTACTATTTTGGAGTTTGAATAATATTTCAGCTGCAGGCTAGCTTTTTTGGCTAATTTTGGCTTTTTTATATAAGCTATTCTGGAGTTTAGCCCATACTTCAGCTACATGCCAGCTGTTTTGGCTAACTTAGGCTTTTTTTTTGTTTGTTTTTTTGGGTTGTTTTTGAGTTAGGCTAATATTTAAATGATATCTGTTTTGGCGAATTTAGAATTGTTTTGCTTTTAGCAGTGGCGGACCGTCAGGGCCTGCAAGGCCTTCTCTGCTGGCCTAAAAATATCTGAATCACAGACTGATATTAATTATTATTTATTTCCGTGAATACGTATTCTATAATTCCAAATGCTCTGTCTTCGTCCTTTCATTGCTGTCTCCCTGATTGCGCTGCTTCCAGACGTGTATTTTCCTATTTAAGCATTAACCAATCACATTGCAGCACCATTTGTTGCTAGGGTCAAAGAAATCTGCCTGGAGGCCTTCACAATCAGTTCAGCGGGCCCTGTAGCATAAAATAATTGTTGACCAAACTGTTGCTTCAACCAATCAGATTTGGAGTAGGCGACACCAAGGCCCTCCAGCAGGCGAACGGAAACGTCAGCATTTTCACGCGCTTTGATTGGATAGTCAGAGTG
>NW_023420853.1:0-1808 GCF_002922805.2 Oryzias melastigma
CATGAAAAACACACTAAAGTTTTTTTTAAACGTTGTTTTTTGACCATTGAAGAGCAGCTGCACCTCCTTTCTACAACACTGAGCTGGATTTTATGCGGGTGTATTTGGGGTTTTGCAGATCGATTGTGAGGATGTTCTCTCTTGGGTTCACTTTGGTTCTTTTGTTGGTCTGAACCCTTGACTGTATATGAAAACTGGACTGAGCGAGTGTGATGTCACCCATTGAAAATGAAGTCAATTCAGTCGCCATTTCTTTTCACGACATGTTGGAGCCAGACGTTGTCAGTAAGCAGTGACTTGTCCAAATTGGTCTGAACAGATCTATGGTAACGATACTCACCAATCAGGAGTGAGCTTGTTGGAGGGCCACACCCCTACCGCTATGAAGAAGGCTACAAGAAATTTAACAATCATTTTGAACGTACCTCCTTTAATAACTTTTACATTTCAGGTAAGACTTAAAAACCTAAAATGAAGACAAAAAAAATGGCCAATTATTCTAGACAAAATATTGCTGTAGAATAGAAGGAATGGATACTTTTTTTTGCTAATTTTGTAACTTCAAGTGAAAAAAGGTCGATCTTTAACCCCTCCCTATTGTTTTTCTACATCGTTGCAGACACAGCACTGCGGCTCACATTACTCTTCTGATAAGCCGTTTAAGATGTGTTCAAAAAGAACGCGTTTTCTGCGGCGGTGGTGGCCAGTTTTAATGTTAAGTCAATGGTACAGAGGCAGAACGGTACAGATGTTCCTGCAGAACAGCGAGCCTTCCAACTTAGTCACAGAGACACAGAAACACAGCAAAAGCGGCTGTCATAAAGACTGTTCTCGGAGCAAGCGTTGAAGCTCCCGCTACCGACAGAATCACTGAATGATCTCATGAACCCAGACATGGATATGCGATTAGGACGTTTTTGTAGATCTCTTTACAATAAACCTGATCTCTCAACACCATTCGTTGGAAGGGAGATTTACACAGCCAACGCTTCATGTAGCGATCAGGCTAAAAACATTAGCTGGTAGCTCCTCCCACACGCAACAGGGAAGGAATACAAGGCGACGAGCAGCAAATTTGATGCAGGGCAAAAAGAGAGGCGGCCATGGCCAATTTGGTGCATGAATCGTGTTTGGTGTGAATGCAGCGTTAGAATCAGACCCTGCATTTGCAGCAGTGTTCCTATAGGGGGCGTAGCTAGTCTCTTGAAAGAACAAAAGGAAGACATTTGTATGACTCGGGGCCACCCGGTCTCTGTTCCTTAAGAAGGACATTGGTTTGATCCACCGTGGGAAACTAATTCTCTATATGACCTCTTGAATTTGAAACTTTATGAAACATAGTTAGTCTTACAACTTGTCATTTCTTTGTTTTGTTGAGCTCAATCTTCTACCAAACATGTAAATATATTAGACCAAAATTTGTCTTATTCAAAAAAATGTAAAGTGAAAACAAGCTTTCTTCTGTTTTCTTTCTTTTCCCTTTTATAAAAAACGTTTTTGCTTTTTTCTTGCTTTGTTAAAATGAAAAGAATAAAGAAAATATATTAAAAAATGAAGATTATCAAAGAGATGTTAAAACGGTATGAACCAGTCTGACCAATAGAATGACTGAGGAACAGCTGTTTCTTTATAGAAGTCTATGCGGGGACTTCCTGTTTGGAACGTCGGGGGAGGAGTCACTCAGTCCAGTTCTCATTTACAGTCAACAGTCTGCACTAAACCCGTCCAGTGTTCACTTTCAAGCTAACCCAGACTCGTATTGTCAGGCAGATACTCTTTCCAGGAAGCTTCAGAGCCTGAAGAGTTGA
>NW_023420854.1:0-1808 GCF_002922805.2 Oryzias melastigma
TTCTCTAACTTTAACTTTCTTAAGTTGAAACTAAATTAAAAAAAAATTAACTAATGTCGCAATTTTGTTGTTACGTCATTTGGCAACCACTTATCTATAAATAATCACAACAAGAAATCACACAAAAACTGAAAGATTTCTTTCATTTTTATTGTCTTAATTTATTTATTTATTTATCTAGTTTTAACCCAGAAATGTAATTTGAGTTCAAAACACATCAACTGTAAGATGAGCAGAACTATTTTCAAGGTCTGGCACGTTGTCACGATAACTCGGCTCAGCTCCGCATTATCGTGACAATGTGCCAGACCTTGAAAATAGTCCACTTTTTGTGAAAAAGCAATCTAAACAAAAAAATAACAACATTAAAGTTTTAAAAAACAATTAAATATTTACTTCTTTTGTAAATAACTGTGGTGTAAGTGGAATAATACCTAACAAAGTGTACAGCAGATACATTCAAATTTCTGCCACAGCACGAGTGTTGCTCATCCTCTATGAAAGGAGACGTCGGCGTCTTATTCAGGGAATAGAGCGGCAAGATACATGGGAGGGGCTACGAATGAGGCGATTTTGGGAACTGGTTTTTGAGTTGTGTGACACTGTGGGACCTCTTGTGGGGCCCGTTGTATGGCGGTCCAGTCACTGTTGGTTGGTCATGTGACTCATTTAATTGGAGTTTTGTGAAATAAGTCAATATTCCAACCACCTCCTCAAAGTGCAAAAACTTAAAGTTTATTTATTTATTTATTTTTTTAATTGCCGTGTTTCCATTAGGCACATTTATTATCTCAAATCCAAGTTGCGCAATTTCACAGTCAATGTAAGTGCAGCTAGTGTCTGTGTGGGAAGTTAGATATTTTCTAACTTCTGCTCAATACATTCTCATTCCCAAGTAATCGCATATTGATTCATGGTTAAAGACCCCTCCGCGTCACTTTTTGACCTTTTGCGTGTCCTCAACTTGTTTTTTGACGTGCTGGCTGTTTCAATCAAATAAATTGGTCCAATCATTTTGACGGACGCAGTACCAGACGTGGATCGAACCTTGAGACGCGGCCGGTTCAGGTACCCTAACCCTGGCCTGGTCCATGTTTGGTACTGCCTCCAGAATAGGTACCAATCTGCGTTCAGTACCGGGTTAACTTGGGGTTAGGGTACCGATGCGGTCCATGTCCCGGTACCGGTTTGTAGCCTGGTGCTTGAGGAGCCTTGATTTTATTGTAACATCCAGCACCTCAAAAAACGACGAGTTGGGGACACCCAAACGTCAAGTCAGTGTGACGACTTGTGTTGGGTTTTCATCATCCTCAGTGTTCAAAAGACATTTTTCTGGACAGAGTTTGCTCCGTCATCACGTACTCTAATCACTTAAAATAAATTCAGGTTAAATTGCGCTACAGGTGTAAAATCGTGGATGACGTCATCATCATGTGTCATAATTCCCAGCGATTCTGCCGATTCTGCTTTGATGGTCTTGCGACCTGACCGATTTCAAATCGCTTTGAGGTATAAACCGGGCCTAATACCCAACTATTACTACATGAGTGCCAAAAAATATAACTAATAATTCCTGTTGTTATTATAAAAACAGTGTTATGATTAGTATTTCCTGTGGAAGCATAATGATCTGAATTGGTTAGCTGCTAAGGATAATTTAGGTGTTTATAATTGAAAAGAATGTAGTTGGTTTCATAACAAAGTTTCCTGCTGATTCACTTTACTTTTGGTAGTTTTATTTTCCCTGTTTTTACATTAGAGCATCATTTAAGTTGTTGGTGCATCCTCATTGGAATGACTGCAAAACC
>NW_023420855.1:0-1807 GCF_002922805.2 Oryzias melastigma
ATAGAAAATGCCTGAAAAGCCTTTTTATTTTTTAACTACAAACACATGTAATAAAGGAAAATTGTCTACATACCGGTAATGTGATGAAATACATTCGATAGACACATTATTTTTGGATTTGATTGACCAATTTCTTCAAACTCAACCCTAAATTTTAAAAACAAAATTCTATTTCTATTGACTTTTTATGACAAAAAAAGTTAAATTAAAAAAATAATAAAAGAAAAGTTAATTTTTATACATTTTGTACTGTCCTCATCTGGCCCTTTTACAGTATATACTGTAGTAACTGAAACAGAAGAAGGTAAAGCCTTTCGAGGAAGTATTTTATTTAGTGTTCACTATGTGACGCTTATCTGGTAATGTATTTTGTAAAAGGAGAATTAGAATGGGGAAATATTAAAACGGAGAAAAAGGTTAAAGCAGCTGAGGTGTGGAATGAGTTGCCTGAGGAAATTGGGTCAACAGAGTCAGTAGCATCTTTTCACTTTTCAAATCACTTTTTAAACAGACCTCTGAGGTAAAAGTCTTGCTTGGAAGAAAAACTCTAAATGCTTTATAATATTTATTCAGAATAATAATGTAATTTTGTAAAATATATTCAGATATAACTACTAATTTATTTACAAAAATGGCTGCAAATTGTTTCAGTTTGCTTCCTTAGCTTAACCGTTTAACATCTGGATGATATGTTCTTTGTTTAATCATTACTCTTCTACTGTTCAAGCAATCAACTTGAATCAACTGATTTTGACAAGGAGAAAAAGCAACTTTCATGTTGGCTTTGCATTATTACTACACCAATACTACTACATTATAATGTATAGAGTCACGATAGTTGAAAGAATGTCAACACTGTAGATAAAACTCTAAAGGGTTAATGCTGTCATTTTTACATTTGGTCTTTATTTAATTTAATACTGTATACGATTAACTTGCATAACATATAGATTTATAGGGAAAAAAATGACCTGTTTAAGAGTTTAGAACAGAACTAAAGATCGACTCATAGTCCACCAGTTGGACTTGCCCCTGTCAATGTGGCTCCAAAATATGACTCTTTTGATTACTGTGATTGCTCTGGTGTATAGGGCACACATCACACCCTGGACTTCAGAATGAAAAAGAAGTATCGTGAAAGGAAGCTGTGATCAAAAGAGAGACTAAACAAGTTCTGTTCACACCAAACTAGATTCCCACGGCCTTTTTGACCTTTTCAGCACATCCCATCAGGTGTCGCTCACAGCGAATCAGCTCTATCTTATTTGCGCAGAGTTTTACGTCGGATGCCCTTCCTGACACAACCCTGTCTTTTGTTTGGGCTGCAGACCGGCACAGGGAGACCCAGACTTGGTGGTATCAGTTTGGTACAGTCCAACTGGTGTGGCCTCGAGATTTTTAGCCTGGCTTCAACAAAATGTGATCCTTATTAATAGATATTAAACTGGTTGTTCATATCTCTTGTTACTGCATATATATATATATATATATATATATATATATATATATATATATATATATATATATATATAAAATGTCTGTTGCATTTATCTTATGATGACCTAAGAATTCAACTTTTTTTTGGTTTAACATGTCTTGTGGCTTGAGCTCTCTGACTCATTAAAGTGGTTTGCTGAGTCTTGATTTATCAAAAGGGAAAATATAATCTAAATCTGACTGTTGATATTTTTATGGCTAACAAACTAGTCTCCAGTTTATTTTCTTTTCAGCTAAAGAAAAGTAAAACTATAAATATAATATGAACTAAAGCTGCATTCAGCTTGTTTTAAATCCTTAAAGTTATAGT
>NW_023420856.1:0-1807 GCF_002922805.2 Oryzias melastigma
ATCCTGTCCAGATTTGCACTGTTATGATCCGGTTTGGCACAAGGCGACTTTTATTTTGAAAGGAAATCATACGAGCTTCTGTCAAACTTAGAGAAATCATTTCCCAATTTTGAGAAAATGAGAGTTTCTCTTTATATTTCTGTGTTTATTCATGCCAGACAAGAAACATAATTCATATTTATTATTAAAATATATATCATAATGAAGGCCATGCATTGTTTGCATCCATACAAATTAACAAACAATCCCACTTACATGATGATGGTCTTCTTTGGGATTTTGGTTTCCTGCTCGGTAACTACACGTAAAACAGAAAAAAGAATTTAAATGTCAAATCAGAAAAATGTACAGACTATAATTTGCATGATCATTAAAACCCATTTTTAAAATCTTTTTTACAAGAACAAAGCACTAAAGACAGAAACAGAACGACTCACCTTCAATGACGATGGCTGGCTCGCCAGTCCGAGCCGCAGCCGAGGGGAGGACTAAATCAGCCGCACACTTGGCACTGCCCAGACGGTTGGACAGCTGATAACAGAAGGAACATAATTCAGAGCCATAAATATGACTTTCTGCTGCTAATTGATAAACTGTCTGAAAATAAACACAAGGTGTGAAAACATTTATAGAACTGCTGTCAAATCTTTCCCGACAACCCGCAAAGTAATTAAAGTATTCTTATTTTTTGCACTTTGGATATATTTGCTTTTTCTCTTCAGATTTTAGTCTGTTTTCTTTTTTAAATCACAACTTAATTATCTTATTTATACATGAAATTTAGCATTTTAATTTTCAAAAGATCAATCACAGCATCTCGCCAAGATTTGATTTGTCTTTTCTAGTTTTTTTGAAGCAGCATCGGTTCTTCTTCGTGTTATAACGTCCCAGAATGCCTTGCACGTCCATGTTTTATATTTGCTAAAGATTTAAAACTTCATTATCTGTATTCAAACATACCTTTATTTAAACCATTAAATGTTTACACTGGGTGACAGGCTGTTTTTGTCTCAGATTTTATGCCCAGTAAAAGCTGCGAGTATATTACCCGATGAATGAAGTTAAAAAATAATTTAATTTGATTCAAATATATTTGATTACAACAAGTTATCTCTAATTGAAAACAAAACTAGATATATATTTTTCTGGCAATAGAAAGGTAATAACAGTTAAATAATATTATTAAATCCTCGGTTAAAAAATAATTTAAAAAAATCAATTAATAGTTAAAGAGCAGGGTATTACAAAACAACAAATGATTTATCTACTTATGCTAAAACTTAAAAATTAAAGGACAATGTTTATAGTAAAGTATTAGAAAAGTTTTACAGAGTTGAACATAATTTAGCAAAAAAAAATACAGAGACTATTTACTTTGGGCGGAGCACTGAAAAATTGAAGCAAGTAAGAAAAAATTAATTAAAAAAAAAGTACTTTCTGGTTACTATCTGGTAAGCACTAATTAACCAATTACCATATGTTTTTATTCTAAAATATATATAATATATTTATAAATATAATATAATATATATATATATATATATATATATATATATATATATATATATATATATATATAATATATGTATAAATAAATAAATAAATATATATATAATACAATTTTTCTACTCTGGATTCACAACATTTTAAATAAATAAATACTTAGAAATGCAATTTTGAGCTTAATGGTCATTAAATACATCCTCTATCATTAGAAAAATGTAACATAAACATGTTAAAAACCCAATTTTCATTGGAGTGGGTCCTTCAAAGGAACATTTGGTTGACAAACCTCACACTCGTAGTG
>NW_023420857.1:0-1850 GCF_002922805.2 Oryzias melastigma
TTCTTCCTGCATCTGGGTTTCCTCCTGTTTGCACAACCGTGACATTTTTGTCTGCTGCTGATCCAATGAGGTTTGAATGAAGAAATACTCAGAAATGTTTCAATCATAAATTATTTTTTAAATGCCCTCTGTTATAAGAAACATTCTGCAAGAACATGTAACACCAAAAAGGATTTTCATTGGGGTGAGCCTTTAAGCACATAAATGGTGACAGATTTATAGAAAAATCTGGTTATTTCACAGCTTTGCAATATGTAGATGGTTAACATTCCCCTCTGTCATCTTCTGTCTTTGTGCTTCAACTCTTTTGAAGTTTGATAGCAAAAAGGCTGATGGGTGCAACCAGAAACCTACTTTGGAAGTCGGATATTTTAGGACACTAAGGAAAGAAAAAAATGACTACAGGAAAACAGGAATTTGGTTGAGAGAAACTTTTTTTTCTTTTTTTTTGGGAGAAGTAATATTTATCTTATATAAATAGGGAAACAGGTGCACTTAAAAAACTCATTCTGATCATTTTCAAATGGTCCAAGTTGTTGGTAAAGCAGAACAACCCCGCCCCCCTTCCTCTCCTCGTAGCTGGGAGTTCTCTGTTTACTCATCGTCCTGCTAGTTCACAGCCTGTCAAAGACCCAAACTAACATCACTGCTGCAATGACTAATGATTTTGGACAGACAACCCATGAAGGCAGAGAGTCTGGAGCAGGAGACGAGTTTATTAAAACGATTGCTGGACACACCTGAACCAGGTAATCAGTCATGACACAATTACCTGGTTCAGGTGTGTCCAACCAATAAGAACATGCCAGAGTACGGGTATATTGGAAAACATGCAGGAAGGTGGCTCTCAAGGACCAGGGTTCCCTACCCCTGATCTATAAAGACAGAATTTCTAGGTTTAGCCAGGGAACAGAGGGGTTTCTCTCAGAGCTGTCCTACAACCAGGACCTCAACAACAGTCCAGGCTGCAGCTCGCTTCAGCTGCTGGTACCTGTCAGCTGACTGAGGAGTCCCACAAGCCAACCAGGCTCCAAAGAACTCCTTCCTGAGATTAATGGTCACTCTTACTCTGGTGTACATCAACAGATTCAAGGATTTCTACCATGTAGGTCAACACAGCAGTGGAGTAAACCCAAAAACAGCTGATCAGACATTAAAGTTCTGTTTGTGTTTGATATGGTTTGGGTCTATCCCGGTGACCTTTATGGCGAAACCCTCTGCATTTATCCGGACTTGGGACCGGCACAAAGAGACACTGGTTTGGGCCTCCTTGTGGTTGCATTATTTCGCCAAAAAATGTCATTTGACGAAACCAAATGACATTTTTTGTTTTAGTTTTGTCCTTGCTTTCTCTGGAGCAGGGACTTCTTCTGCAGCAGTTCTGGCTGGAGCCTGAAGAGGGCGCCTCAAAGTAGCAATGTGAGCTTATCATGTGCACTTGGAGGCGATCTCTTTCAGAGCTAAGCTCTCAGCCAGAACTGCTGCAGGTTTTGGGTCTCTCTGTTTTTACTATTACCAGTCAATGAGCAGGTACTATTCTGAGGCCCTCATGATCAACTTCCACACATAATATAAAAATGAACAGTAAAAAATGAGTCTAATGCAAAAGAATAAAACAAAGAAAACAATCTTTGAGTTATAATAGTGGTGACATTAACATTTAAAATAAAACCGTCTGATTAATTTGATCAATATTTATTACATTATTTTTTATGATGAAGTGAATGTTTTTTTTAGTTTTGCTGTTTTTTATTTTTACGTTGGAATGAAAATATCGTGTGTGTACGTATACATATTTTTATTTTTTGAAAAGTACTTGAATAGTTCTGTCTCAAATCTGATTTAAATCG
>NW_023420858.1:0-1807 GCF_002922805.2 Oryzias melastigma
GATCAAACAAAACAAGTTCGAGATCATTTCTGACGCAAGCCTTTATAAGCAATTTTTCCTTCTTTGTTTGCAGTGCATTGGCGATTTACGCTAATGTTTAGTCACAATTTTGTTTTGTCAGTTTGCTGTTGTCACAGTCTTTGACATTCTATGTTCTATTTGTTGAAAATAATAAATGGACCACATATCTAAATGTGCCGAAGTCAATTCAGAAAATACTGGGAAAAAAAGCGAAAAAAAAGAGGTCAAACACGAGCATGTGATCATCCACGAAGAGACTAAAGATGTCTGAGTCCAGGTAAGACAAGGGTAGGCAATCAGAAAATAAGCAGGGCCAGAATCAGAACCACAGACAGAATGACACAAAACAATACTTCACACTGACTGAGGCTGTGTGCAGTTCTTTAGTGTCCTGTGGGCGATTGGTAAATGAGGGTCAGCTGAGCAGATTCCAGGAGCTTTGTACTGGGGCTGCTGGGAGATGAAGTTCAGTTAGTATTCTGGAGACTGCTCCAGCCACAGGTGTTTTCATGAAGAATTAACATTATATCACTTTTAAAAGCTCAAAAAAGTTGATTTTTGCCAGATCCAGGTCCTTTAAAGGGTTGATGTATAATGTGGAAGAGGTGTCAATCTAGTAAATCTTATTCCACATCCTTTGCACATCCTTTCCACATGCATTTACAGGCGCTTACCTAAACTTTTGACTGTAAGTGGTCGCTTAAACATGTGCTGCCGAGCCCGGTGTGAACGTAGCTTTGACAATAACAAGATGCACTTGAAGCCAAACTTTAAGTCAAATGTTTAGTGTGGAATATGAGAACTGTCATACATCCTTTCTAATTTCATTCTAAAAACTTTCTTTCCACACCGGTCATGCTTGCATGCTCCATCGCANAGCTTGATAAAACACAACATACTTTCAGTTTCACTTCTTTGAGCTTCACAAATGTCTGTTGATACAAAGAAAACCACTTTAAATCCAAGCTTTTGCAAAGGCACAAGGCAATCAGTCATAATGATGTGAAGGAAAAGCATTTTTTTTTGTTAAACTCTTTTTTTTTGCACATAAATAAACCTTCTGCTTCTTCAGCTGCGTAAATTAGATTCACAGTTTGCACAAATTTGATTAGAACTAGTGTTTTTTTCTGTGAACCTCTACATAGTTCACTCATAATAAACATAAAAAAACGGACATGTTCATCTTAAAATGTTTAAAGTGTAGGAAGACAACTTAAACCAGAATAGTCTTCTTTTTTGTTCACATTTTATCATCTAAACAATGCCCGAAACAGTAATCTCTTCCCCTTCTTTGGGTTATTTACATCCACTTTCACAGGACAAAATGTTCTTTTGGCCTCAGAAAGCACGGCAATATGTCCAAGTCAAAACGGACTCGTCTCTTTAGCTCACCACCACCACTGTTTTCCCTCTTTGCAGCTCTAAGAGTTCCAGCATGTGCTAATCTTGTGCTCATTCTAAGAAAAATACATTCCTCTGCACTGCTTTCAACTTTGCACATTATGAAGGAGAAAGTTTCTCCTTGCAGACCTGGCTAGAGGCCAGCACTCCCAACCAAACAAGCCAGCCATGTGCTCGGCCGCCCAGAATGGGAGGGAAGTTACAAAAGCATGCCTGAGTTATACATAACAGGGGAGGCACTACTATTTTTTTTAATCTAGATGATAAACTGCTGACTGTTTTTGTGCAAAGATGAAAAAAATGCATGATTGCAACATTTTCTTAGTAAAATCTTTTGTAAAACCAGTATTTTCCTTAAAAGACATGAATTCAGCTTAAAAAAAAT
>NW_023420859.1:0-1807 GCF_002922805.2 Oryzias melastigma
TTGATAAGTGAAATATTCCCACATTTGTATCCATCCAGGCTACGACCGGTCCTTTTTATGTGAGGATGTCCTTTCCTGTAATGTGTTTTACGTGGTTCACATTTAACCGTTTGATGCCTGAGTTTATTTCTAGCTTAGAAAAATAATGTGTTAAGATGCTTAGTTACAGTAACATGTTCAGGTGTTTTTCTTTTATTATTTTATCAGTTTTTTGTCAACTGTTCAGTGCTACAGGTCAAACAAGGTCACCACAAGGGACTTGAAAATGACTAGTTTGAGATCAAGCTAACACAGAAGTGACTATGGACAAAGTGAATAAAGACATCCCCTATTACTTTAAGATGAAACTACACTTTTATTTATATTTGTAAAAACGATGGGACAAAAAAACGTGTTTAACTGTTGAAGCATGCATGATCAGGCCATAAAAGAGCTAAAGCTTTTCCAATTATCAAATAAAAGGCCACGCCTCCTTCTGAAGGCCAATTCAACATTAAACATTAAATTAAGTTAAATAATGAGTCGCATAGAAAATAATCTTTGTTTTATTTCAATATTTGGTGAGTTCTATTCTATTCTATTCTAATAGTACTCTTAATTAAAAAAAAAAGTTGTTTTAAACGAAGAAGAAATTCTTGTTTTCATTTTTTTATTATTTTATTTTGGAATATTTGTGTGCTAACTTGCAAACCACCCACTGCTCACTCGGAAAACTGACCTACCTTAAATCTATTGTGTTTATGAGTGTGCTTCAATTCTGAAGTTAAATCCAAAATCTATGTTTTACCACAGGGGTGTCAAACCTAAGGGCACAGGGGGCCAAAATCCATTTAAACATTTATAGAATGCACTAAATCTAAACTTTTAAAATTTTTATAAGCGTCATTTTTTGACAATTGATCTTCGGATCCTGGCTGATATCGGTACTCTTACCTTAGTCTGATGCCGCGTCCAGAACCAGTACTGACCGCGCCTAGTATCAGCTGTCCAGAACTGGGTCACAGCAAGGTTTAGGATTCCAGTGTGGTCCACGTCCCAGTACGGGACCGGTACCAGTTTGCAGGCAAGAGGTTTCGAAGCCTTGATTTAATTGGACGTCAAAAAACGACAAGTTGAGGACACCCAAAACCTCAATTTATCACCAGCACAAGATAACAACGAGATATATAAAATAAAAATATATAAAATGATCTGACGGGTGGGCTGCACGGTGGCGCAAGTGGTTAGCGCTCTCGCCTCACAGCGAGAAGGCCCCGGTTCGAATCCCGGCTGGGACCTTTCTGTGTGGAGTTTGCATGTTCTCCCCGTGCATGCGTGGGTTTTCACCGGGGACTCCGGCTTCCTCCCACCGTCCAAAGACATGCTTCATAGGTTAATTGGTGACTCTAAATTGCCCCTAGGTGTGGCTGTGAGAGTGAATGTGTGTGTGATTGCGGCCCTGCGACAGACTGGCGACCTGTCCAGGGTGTACCCCGCCTTCGCCCTTCAGTAGCCGGGATAGGCTCCGGCACCCCCGCGACCCCGAAAGGGACGAAGCGGTCAAGAAAATGGATGGATGGATGGATCTGACGGGTCGGATATAATCACCCAGCGGGCTTTAACTTTGGTACGTTTTAGCACTTCTGGTCGAACATTTTTGTTTCGTTTACTTTGACAAAAAAGTGCATCAGATTTTAGCATTAAAAGTAATGAAATACCCTTTTAACATTGTTGTCTGCATTTCCACACCAGTCGTTTAAGAATATGCATGGGGGGGGATGCCGCTGACAAGCATTTAATAGGATACAGGGAGTCCTGGCCTGTTTAA
>NW_023420860.1:0-1806 GCF_002922805.2 Oryzias melastigma
TTGGGAGTCGACCGCTCTACCGCTGCACCACGGCCGCCCCAAGGTATATACATATACATTCTCCGCTTCCGTGTGCAAGTGAGGCTAAAAAATCTTAAAACAGTAGCTCCTCCCATCACGTTTGCATTTTTGAACAATTGTCCAGAGACAGAGGAAAACATATAAAGCATGAATTGGAGTCCTATTGGCCCCTCCCACATCCCACAGCACTCTCAGCACAGCCAGCTGAACCAGGTTCAGTAGAACCACTTTGATGGCTTCCTGATAGAAGGATTTAGGGATGATTCTAGAACAGGGGTGTCAAACTCAACCACATATGGGGCCAAAATCCAAAACAGACCTTAGGTCGCGGGCTGAACAAGATAACCATTTATTGAACACTCTAAAACTACATTTTTAAAACTTTAAAACTGTAACTTTTTAACATAATAATGAATGAGATATATAGCATTACCTGTGATAATGCTAGTGTGATTAAAACGATGAGGCTGATAGCCAGCTAAAACATTAGCTAAATCCCAAATTAGCCTGAAAAAATACTTAGGTTAACCAAAACAGCTAGCATGTAGCCAAGAAATTGCTAAACTTAAAATATTATAAAAACTGAAAAGTCTAATTAGCCATAAACAGCTACCATGTAGCTGAAATATTAGCTAAACTCCAAAGTAGCTTAAGAAATCTTAGTAATTGCTAAAATAGTCTAAAAAGCTATAAGAATGCCAATTTTTTAAATCTTTAAAGCATAACTTTTCAACATAGGTATTTATAATAAAAAGAAAGGAATATTATTCCAGAACAAAATACCCTTCAATATTTTACTCTCCATAAAAATATATTTTGTCCAAATCATACAAGTCAGAAATATGGCAAGATGACATCGGATCATCAATAACAATAAATAAAATGATCTGGAGGGCCGGATATAATTACCCGGGGGGCCGGATCCGGCCCCTGGGCCTTGACTTTGACACACGTGGTCCAGAACAATAAATGTGCCAATTCTTCACTGTAATACTGCTGTTAATCTGCTTTAATAAAGCTGATTGGACAGTAACTTGGTGCCATGACAGCAAGACAGTTAATCCTAGTCAATGATTAAAAAAACCTGCATGTTTTCTGTCATAGCGTGGGGCAGGTAGAGTGGTCGACCCGTGAAGGGAAAATTGCAGGTTCAGCTTCTGCCTTGCCATCCATGTGTTGAAGTGTCCTTGGGCAAGACACTGAACCCCACATTACCACATTGCTCTTGGTGGTTACAGGTCTGTGTCGGTGTTCGCTAGTGGAGTCAATATCAGTGTTTAAACTGGACTGTGACTGTAAAGCACTTTGGGCTTTCAAAGAAGGTGGAGTTGAGAAAAAAGGATTTTGGAACAGGAATGAAGCTAAAATCTGACTTCTGCTTCAAGGCTTCAAAAAAAATTAAACAGATCTTCTCGGTATCTCAAATGCAGTGAACCCAGTCAAGAAAGAAGCCCAGATTCTCTATCACAACTATTACAGACGTGCGAATGTAGCTCATCACATTGATCTAGCATTTCTAGCAAATACTCCTGTTTTTGTCATCCTACATAGCAAGCTCCGAAGGTAACTTTCTAAGAAAAGTTTTTGCTGTCGTTCTTTGCCTTTTGTTGTTGTGTTGTCAGCTTTTATTGACATCCTTCAGCTTTCGTCATCATGCTTCGACTTTTGTTGTTGTGTTGTGACTTTGTCGGTGTACTTCGGCTTTTGTTGTGTTGTCAGCTTTAGTTGTCGTGCTTCCACTTTTGTTGTTGTATTGTGGCCTTTTGTTGTTGTATTGTTTGCTTT
>NW_023420861.1:0-1805 GCF_002922805.2 Oryzias melastigma
AATATTTAAGATAAAGAACAATCCACAATAATTATGCACCTTTTTGTTTTATTGTTCCCGATTTGTCTAATTAATGTGATCATTTGTTGCACTTTAATTTATAAAAGATAAAAAATAAAAGCTTGTTGATTCAATAAAGATGACTTTGTTCCCTTCTTTGCTAATGCTGCTAAACACATTCCTAAACGTGAAGAAAATAAAGGAAACCAAAAGTGAAATTCCTCCGAACCGAAGTTCTGTCTGGTGAGAAACAGGAAACCTGCAGTCGTCAGAGGAGCTCTGAAGCAGCTTTGCAATTCAAAAGTCAACTTTCTGTTGGCCTAAGACGTCATTGGATGACACGGTTACTGGTTTAAAGAAATCAAATGAAACAAAAGCAATGACTGTAGGTGTTTGTCCAGTTCACAGGTTAAAAAATAGTCTACTTAAGTACAGTTGTGCTCATAAATGTACATATCCGGGAAGTAAAAAATGATGAGTTGGTCCTTTTTCATACAGTATGAACACAAAAACTTGTTTTCCACTCATAGTTAAAAAACTTCCCAAATTGACTTTTTGAGAAATTGATATTTCTGGATCCCAAGTCATGAGGAAAGCTAACGAATCAAAAAATCTACGGGAAAAGGTAACTGAACTGTACAAAAGGGATACAAGAAGATATCCAAGGATCTGAGAATGCCAGTCAGCAGTTATCAAACTTCAATCAAGAAGTGGAAAGTGAGGAGTTCTGCTGAAACCAAACCACGGTCACAAAAGGTTCTGCCACAAATAACTTCAGCTGCAATCCAGGACTCTGGGAAAAACTGTGTTGTGGATGTTTCGAGGTGTACAATCATAATAATTCATACATTCTCTTCATTCTGGATGGTTTTGCTGGCCCTCTTCCACCCCCCTCCATCCACCTGAACCGATGCTTTATCATGGACTGGCCTTAACTACCATCAGCTTCCAGGACAAAGACTGTGAATTCATTTGTATCACAAATAAATCTTTATTTACATTTCCAGGATCTCTCCTTATTGAAACACATGAGGCTTTTGGTTTAAATTACATTTCTGTCTTTAATTTTGTTGTTTTTTTCCATCAGTGTGACCCAACAGTTGTTCATCTATTGTTCATTGCACCTCCAGGTCTGTTTGATCCTCATCAGGGTTCATTTCCTCGGACTCTCCGCTCTGTTTATCAAGCGTGAAACTTCACCTGAACTATGGAGTGGACAGAACAGGTGAACTCTGGTCGGTTTGAGAGAACGGACCTCGGTTTAGGGTGAAACGAGCTGGGATTTCCCAATGCATCAATCGCAATCAATGGAAGTGTGGGAAAGTCGTGGGCCATCAACGGCAAATTACAGTGGCTGACACGGCTCATGTAGATGCAAAAGCCGTAACAGAACGACAAAGGTAGAAGCACAATGACCAAAGCAGAAGAATGACGACAAAAGCCAAAGCACGACAACAAAAGCAGAATCACAACGACAAAATTCAAAGCACAACAACAAAAGTCGAAGCATAATGACAAAAACTAAAGAACAGCATCAAAAACCACAACACAACGTCAAAAGGCACAACACAACGTAATGAAAAACCACAACACGACAAAAGCCACAACGGAAATTAGTAAACTTTTTCTTTAAAGTTTTTTTTAGTTTTAAGCTATTGGGGCTTCAATAGCAATAACAAATGAACAAACATTTTTTTATTAAATTTCTGTTAGCCAATCATCCTCCTGACTTCATTTGACTGACATACAGAACGGCCAATAGAACATCCTCTGATGCAAACGTTACTGTAACCATCTTCTCATCA
>NW_023420862.1:0-1805 GCF_002922805.2 Oryzias melastigma
TTGTCATGTTTCTCCGCTGCAAACATCTTGTTTCCTGTCCTCCCGCTTGCTATTCTCTTCCTAAAGTCTGTCAGTCAGTGCCATCTTTTAGTCTTTTCGTTTTTATTCAAATTGCATCAAAGGGATTTACATATAGTCTTTCAGTGCGGCTCTGCTGCTAGCGGGAGGATTTGACTGGAGGCTGCGTAGTCACATTGCGGTGAACACGTTTACTCTGTATGCAGCGCGGAGAGATGGCTGAGTGGGAGCACCTGCCGCCGTGTTTATGAAAATAGCATCCTGTAGCAGCTTATGTTGACAGCTGAAGCTGTAATGGCTCTGCCTGCAAACCAGACATCAAAGCCAGCCGGACAGTAAATTATGCTGCAGGTACTCCATTGATCCCCTCAGAAGAAGACCAAAATCTTTTAATGTAAAGAAAATTCACTGAAGATAGGTGTATTAATGTCATAATGGGCCTATAATAATGCATTAGCCCCTAAGAATGATAAACAAGCTTTTTATCTCTGAAGAACACCATCTAAAAGATGTGAAGGAGGCTTAAAATAGACTTCAAATATGAAGAACTGATTCTTTTATGCTATTTTTTTTGTTCAGAAATACAAAGAATGGCTGCATTGTGTGTTTTCTACTAAAAATAAAGTGCAAATGTCTTCAAGGTATTGTGGTTAGACTGCAATAAAGGGTTCCCCCAATCTATTTTCTTTTTTAATTGGGTGGACGTCTTTAGCCAGTTCCAGTACGATGCAGGAAGAAACAATTCGATCATGAACCAATATATAATGACGGAATCTATGTAATTCTAGAAAAATGTTTTCTCTTCGCCACAAAACACTATAATTCGTCATTTTGTCCATTAAAGTGCATTTGTTAACAAAAAAGATTAATACAATTGTTTGACTTTCATAAAAAACATAAAAAACGTTTTGTTTGATAATTAAAATAATCACGTTTTAAAGGAAAATTGTTCTCTGAACTCGACAACCTAAAATATTCTAACATTAATTTTTATTATTAAAGCAGCATTAACTGGATACACTTTAACTTAGAGTCCCCCATGACTATTTTTTTTATTAAAAACAGCGTTCCCAGTAGTGTTTTAATTTGATTATGAAGTTTTTAACCAAAATCTCACAACCTAAATGTCTTAAAAAGCCATTTTTCATGTTGATCTGAAGCCTCTGTTTCCAAAATCTCCTCTGAGGGGCCGTGGCTTTTGGAGCTGAGCTGAGCAGCTCTCAGTGGCTGGGGTGGAGAGGGGGAGTCCGAGCCAGCCGTCCCGCCTACAACCCAGAATTGTATTTCTAATGATCTACCGCCGCTATGCGTAAAATACGTCTTAAAACCACCAAAGTCTTTGGATTTTGGCTAAAGACTGCACAATCATTATTAAAAGATCACTGGAAATGGTTTAACAAAAGAAAACAATGTAGTTTGGATAAGTGCCTAACTAACCACTGAAGAAAATATCATAATAGTTTGGAAGTGTGCGATATGACCAAAATGCTTCCAAGCATTAGCTTTTAGGATCACAAAATCTGCAAGGTCAGCCATCTTTGTGTCGCTAAAAAATGCACTTAAGTTTGGCTTAATACTTTTGCATTAAATCCCATTAATTCCTTAATTTTCTTTATTTTATTTATTCACAAAACACTTCAAAATCACATGTGGATCACAATAAATGCATATAATTGATTTTTGGCCTCAATCCAATTCAGAATCCTTTGCTTTTGAGTATTTCCTGATTTTGAGTGTTGATTCGATGCTTTTGTTACACAGTAAAACATAAAAAATAACAAACAGAT
>NW_023420863.1:0-1805 GCF_002922805.2 Oryzias melastigma
GGCGGACGCGGCGGGAGAGAAACTGATGAAGAACTGTTTGAGAAAGTGAACGAAGGAAGTGTAGAGTTTGATTGTTTCTTTGTTTAAATATCCAGTTTTCACGATTTCAAGCAATTAAAAACATATCTATAAAAAAAGTATTTTTATTTCAAATTAGAAAATATATTTACAATAAACTTTAAAAAGTTTTGAATAACAAAGATTGTATTTTAATTGTTTTGTTGAGATGAAAACAAAAAAAATGCAGATTATTAGGGAATAACTTTGAAGTTTGTGCATCATAAAAATTTAAAGTTTAACCACTTTTTTATTGTTTAATAAAATACCTCAATGTATCGTCTAAAATTAGAAGCAGAATTTGCCGTTTCTTTACAAAATTAGCATTTAAAACATTTGAGATTTTTTCACTACCAGAAGAGTCTTCATCTGGAACTTTTTTCCATCATGTGAGTCAAAGTTAAAAGAAATTAGAAGATTATATCTTTATGTGCAGATTTAAAATAATTGGAGACACTAAATTAGACAAAACTGTGCAGATAAGTAAATTTTTGACTATTTTTTCTTCAAAACTATCTCTGAGTTTCATATAAATCTCGTTCAACATTGGTGAGACACACATTCCAGATTTTGGTCTCCATCAGAATCAGGTAGAATTCTTTAAAGTTCCACTCTAACCATATAACTTTTTTCTATTGTAAAATTGTTCCCAGTGATTTTTAAAATTATGATTGTGATGTTTTAAGACAAAATTGAAAAGCCTTTTTCGTTTTAAAGACATATTTTATGCCCAGTGACAGTGGCTCATAAGGAATACAATTCTGGGTCGTGGGTGGGGCTGAGTAGCTCCGCCCCTGTCTATCTCTATCACTGAGAGCTCTGTTTGTGCGCTCACGTGCAATCTTACAGCCTCAAGCTAGCATTAGCGACGTACCTTATGAGCGGAACAGGAGAGGAGACTTTGGCCACGCCCATTTCAGTAGTCTGAGGGTTTTCTAGCATATAGTTTTCAACTGCTTCTGATTTAAATTAAGAAATAGTCACAGACACAGTTTTAATTTTCTAAATTATTTGATATAGTTCCTCTACTTTGATAAAAAATGCAACAATATCTCGTTAAAATGACAAAGAAGATTATTTTCATTAGAGTGGGTCTTTAAACGTGTGACAGTGTTGGCTCTGGTCCCAGTTTAGCTTAAAATTCTGCTCTAAACTATAGTAAATACACACTGACTCTTAGTTTGTGTTGTTCCTTCTCTACTATTTAGGACAGGAGTTTGTACCTTTAATTGTAAGAGAACCATTTGGTCCAGTTTCTTCTTACAGGGTAAAAAGAACTAAACTCACATTTTAGAAAAATACACCTAATTTATGGTTTTCATACATCAAACTAATCACTAATAACATGTTGCTTTTTATTATTTAAAATAATTGTATTATAATAGTGTTATATTCTGCTGTATGTTTTGAATCAAGCCCTGAGACAGACTGGCGACCTGTCCAGGGTGAACCCCGCCTTCGCCCTTCAGTAACCGGGTTAGGCTCCGGCGCCCCCGCGACCCCGAAAGGGAAGAAGCGGTCAAGAAAATGGATGGATGGATGGATGTTTTGAATCAATCATTTTAGAATCCAGCAATCTGAAAATTTCCCAGAAGTCTCTAAGAAAAACCAGTGTGGGTCAATGCTCTCTAGATTGTTGAGTAAAGACCACAATGAATATTGATTTGTCATTTGAAAAATAAATCACTTTAAATAATTTTTCAACATAATTTCCGTGAGGATTAATAAAGTATCTATCTATCTATCTA
>NW_023420864.1:0-1805 GCF_002922805.2 Oryzias melastigma
AAACAGAACCACGTCATCGTACGCCTTAGTACTAAAGAGAACCACGTCATCGTATGCCTTAGTACTAAAGAGAACCACATCATCGTACGCCTTAGTACTAAAGAGAACCACATCATCGTACGCCTTAGTACTAAAGAGAACCACGTCATCGTATGCCTTCGTCACACACACCCATTAGGGGTCGACCCAAATAAGTGCTTTTGTGTTGTCCAGACCAGTTGTCGACAGGAGCGACCTTCTCTTATGGGAATAAAGGTGCATCTTGCAGTTCCCTTGAGGCTCGTACGGCCACCTCAGGGAGTGTCATGAAAACAGAAGGGATGATTCTCGTGTGTGCTAAGTTCATTGTCAAGATTTTGTAAAAACAATGGAATTTATATACACTTATGATGCACAGGTGATGGTAGTGTACGATTTTCCTAGGCTACACTAGTTTTAGTAAGATTGACATACTTTTGTCTCATCTACTTCCCCCCTACTTACCCTTACGTGTTGCTCAAGTGTTCACTATGACCTGTCACCTGCAGCATGCCTGTAGAAATTAACGTGTATGAACATTTTCTACATCCCATATCCACCCGTAATGGCATTTGTGAATAAGACATTAGATACAACCTGACTATGAGTCAATCCCTGGGCAGTACATTTCACATTCGTAGCCACAAGGAGGCCCAAGTCTGGGTTTCCCTGTGCCAGTCCCTAGCCCCGATAAAATACAAGGGTAGTGTCAGCTAGGGCTTCTGGCGTAAAACTCTTTGCCAATCGAAATGCACAATTTGGTGAAAGTTGATTGCCAGAACCTGCCGAATGCTGAACATCTTTTATATGTAGAATAAAGGCAGGAGGGGCACATTTGCATGTGTTTTCCTTACTATAGAATCCAGTTTCTTTTCCTCTTACAAATGGTGCAGTACATTAATAGTTCAGCCTTCCTTCAATTATCCATTTCCACTACATCCGTTCATTACTTCGAGCAACGTTCTGTGCAGAGGTGACCAGAAACACAACCCCAGTCTGCCGGTGAGCCGTAATTTGGTGTAATTAGGCAAGACTACAACCTCTGTGGGCCCAGTTTGTGTTGTGACTGAAGCAATGATGATTTGAGCTTGTTCACTTGTCAATAGCGATTACAGAAGCACCCTGGTTAAGATGCAGATCTTTGATTGAGCAAATCCATTATCGATCAAACATTTTCCCATAGATAACGACTAATGCATCAACGTTATTAGAGCTTAAGTTTCCGTTTAAAGTTGATCAAATTTACTTTTTCCATTTAAGTTGCAGTAACAAACTATGGACCGCATCAGCTGTCTCGGGGCATGAAAGACTGTTTCTCATAACACCTGATACAGATTAACTTCCGTGAAAATCTGGGCGCCTATTAACACGGGTGTTTGATCTCAGTGGCACAAATTGATCCAAGGTGAAGAAAGGGTTGCCTAATTATGATTGATGATGACAATAAGGGGAAATGTTTTGTGCCTTTAAAGCCTGGCTGAGAAAGTTGTTTCTTGTTAAAAAGGTTCACAGTAGGAACCCCGAGAAGCAAATGTCACATTTTTAGGCCACAGACAGGATCCTTGTGAGGCGGATAATGGAGTGAGTCATCTCAAATGGCATATTTATGTTCTGCTGCTTTACTTTAAAGTCAAAAAACTAATCCTGAGAATGTGATTTCAAATAAATGCACATTTCAGTATTTAGCACAGAGAAATGTAGCCTTGTAATATAGTTTTTTTTTAGATAACAGAGTCAGATCATCTCTGTATTAAAATATGTATAGTAAATATCAGACTAAGAAAACT
>NW_023420865.1:0-1805 GCF_002922805.2 Oryzias melastigma
AGCTCTCGGGACGCGGCGCCGGACGCGAGCCGGTACCACCAGACGATCAGGTCCTAGCGCCGGTCGGTTTTAGCTCGCAGCTTGGTGGTTGGAGACCCGCCCATGATTTAATGAGAGCAGCCGGTGAGTTACCGGGCGGGACGCCCGCGCGCGGTATGGAAGCACGTGTCAGATTAACGCGTTTTTAACGCGACAAATCTGACAGCCCTAATATATATATATATATGTATATATTTTGTTTCTGTTTTAATGCCTCCCTTTTGATCACCATGGAGGATGACTGACGGAAACTGTCCTGATCAACAGACTGAATCAGTTTTGGATAAAGAAACCTTTACTCTACAGTCCACGTCCCTCATTCAAATGAATCACACACAGCACTCTCATTTATTACCACCTTCCTCTTCTCAGGATTAATCTTTGTTCGAAGAAATCATACATCTCTTGTATATCTATAAACGGACACACTTCCAAAGTGGAACTGCTGATAACTTTAGAGTTTAATCTCAAGGTTGTGACTGCAAAGAGTTGAATTATCTTCTCTCCTCTCATGAGGATCCTTCTAAGGGAGAGAATGACGCCTCAAACCGCCTTAGAAACGCTGCTACTTCTGTCAGTGTTTGAGGTGCCGTCTGTGCAGAGTCCTGCATGTCATACGGGACAGGAAGAGCAGGATTTAAAGAATGCAGTGACGGCCTATTCCACACTCTAACTGCTGATACACTATACCCCAAACTGCTAAAGCATCCCCTCCTGGTACACCAGAACATTAACGTGATAATCTGGTTCCAGTGAGTCTCAGTTTGGATCACATTAGATTCAATCTTGTTTTTAAAAACTTGAAGCTTGAGTGATTGAAAGGAAGAGGCAGAAACGTAGTATCTAAAGAAACTTTAGCAGTAATAGTACAAACATGAAAACAAAGTAACAGAGGGCTGCACGGTGGCGCAGTGGTTAGCGCTCTCGCCTCACAGTGAGAAGGCCCCGGTTCGAATCCCGGCTGGGACCTTTCTGTGTGGAGTTTGCATGTTCTCCCCGTGCATGCGTGGGTTTTCACCGGGGACTCCGGCTTCCTCCCACCGTCCAAAAACATGCTTCATAGGTTAATTGGTGACTCTAAATTGCCCCTAGGTGTGAATGTGAGAGTGAATGTGTGTGATTGAGGCCCTGAGACAGACTGGCAACCTGTCCAGGGTGTACCCCGCCTTCGCCCATTAGTAGCCGGGTTAGGCTCCGACACCCCCGCGACCCCGAAAGGGAAGAAGCGGTCAAGAAAATGGATGGACAAAGTAACAGAAAAGCATAAACAAACCTGATGTGAGGAAGACTTTAACTGCAGTTTTGAATGATATCAGCATTGCAGGGTCTGACGCTGGGGCTGCTGGGACATCAATTTCAGAGAAGACTGACAACTTTATTAAATGCTTTCCTCTAGTGAAGAGTCTCCTACAGGCAGAACATTAAACTCCAAACTGTCCTGACATCATTTCATAACTGCTTGATGTGCAGTAATGAACTCTTTCCCTCCTGGAATTGTGGAGTCTGCATGGACCAGAGACGATGTGACAGGCTTCTCCACGTTCCTCAGAAGAGGCAAGGCCAACCTGGGATACAAACCACAACCTGTTTGCTGTGGGATGACGAGACCCTGATGTGCAGAGATCCATGAACTTTAGTGAACAAAAGATAGAAGCACAAAGACAAAAGTCACTATTGAAAAGAGGAAGTCTCAACTTTTCAGTGTGAACAATCCTGCAGACGATGATAGTTGAGTCCTTAGTCCTTTCACACCTTGACTACTGTGC
>NW_023420866.1:0-1244 GCF_002922805.2 Oryzias melastigma
TGATCTGCTTATTATTATCTAGAATTAAACTTCTTTTTCAAACTTTAACAGCATTAAAGCGTTTTTATTCTCGAGTTTAGATAAAGGAGTGTACTCACGTGCCTCTGTCTTTTCAGAAAAGGGAAGTAAAGTGATGCAGGTTTGCATAAAAAACAACCTTAAGTCAAGAGGATTTCACAAGTGAACCAAGTTGTGAGGAAGACATTTGATTACAGTCAGAATTGTAACAGACATAACATAAAGGACCGAAATTAGTCACGTGACAATAAAGATTTTTATTTTTTGTTTTTAACACATCTACAAAACTACAAAAATATTTGTAGAAACCAACAATTAATCTAAGTAGTAAAAATATTTTTCTTAAATTGAGTGCAAACTACGAGTCTCCACTAGATGGCACTGTTTCCTCATAAGGACAGATTAAATATGACATGAAATATTGCAGCTTTCCTCCAAGTGCATCAAATTTATACACACTCAAAGTTAGTGGTTTCACCGAAGTTTTAATAAACACACTAAGTTCTTCCTGATTTTGAGCTGATGTGGTCTCAGCAGTAAAAGTCCAGACCGTGCTTGGCTGGATGTTGAGAGGATGGAGGTCCCTCGTCTGGAGCAGGGGAGGGGCAGCCAGGAGAGGCGCCGTCGCAAAGCGTCCAACCTTGAAGGTCCCTGGTGGTTTCTGACTCCACCAGAGTCTCCCTCATCACCCGGTTCTCCCTTGTTGCTGCCTGCCACAGCATCTCCAGCTCCTCCTCCACCTCCCTGGAGGAAAGGAACATGGCTGATTAATGAAATCATATTTCTTCTTTGGAGATTCTCACTCAGCAGTCTGGCTGTGATTTTAGGAGTGTTCATTTCTGAACTTCAGATGGAGGGTTTGGCCTTGGAGGAAGCTGGAAGGTTTCTGCTGATCCCGATGGTGAGGACGATGCAGATAAGATCGACCTTGACAGATTTGGAAAAATGAATTGCAGCAAAAATTTAAAAGATTTATTATTACAGGAGTTTTTTCAGAAATAATTATAGGAAAACATCAAGGTTTTGATGAGCCAAACGGCGTCCCTCCATCACAGAACAGTGCGAGGATGACGAAGGAGCAGCAGTAGGACGGCACGTCTGCAGCATCCAAACAAATCCACGATCCTCTCTGCGGACGTCCAGCCAGCAAGGACAAGTGGACCCCTTATGGTTTATAAGTCGGCAGAAAATGTGGCCCCGATTGGGTTTGTCTGCATTATCTGTGG
>NW_023420866.1:1620-1805 GCF_002922805.2 Oryzias melastigma
CATGCTAGCAAGCTCCACTGTAGTGAGCTTCATTGTAGCGAGCTAGTAAGCTCTGTTGTAGCGAACCAATGAGCTCTGCTGTTGCGAGCTAGCGAGCTCCGTTGTATCAAGCTAGTGAGCTCCACTGTAGCATGCTAGCGAGCTCATCTGTGGTGGATTAGCCAGCTCCATTGTAGCAAGCTAGC
>NW_023420867.1:0-1804 GCF_002922805.2 Oryzias melastigma
CCAAAATGGACAAAAAGCTGGAAAAAATCTAAATTAGCCAAAACAGCTAGCTGGTAAATATTAGCCCAACTCCAAAACAGCCTTAAAAACTTTTTTAAAAAAAGCCTAAATTAGCCAAAACAGCTAGCATGTAGCTGAAATAGTAACTAAACTCAAAAATAACCTAAAATGCCAACATAGTCCCAAAAACTATCAGAAAGCCAATTTTTAAACTTTAAAACCTTAACTTTTAACATAATTTTGAATAATAAAAAGGCAGGAATATTATTCCAGAATAAATCAATTTAAACCTTAAATAACTTTTAATATTTTACGCTACATAAAAATATATTTTGTCAAAATTATACAAGTTAGAAATGAGCTCAAGATAACATCGGGTCATTAATAACAATAAAATAAATTGATCTGGAGGGCCGGATAGAATTACCTTGAGGGCCGGATCCGGCCCCCGGGCCTTGACTTTAGTGCGTTGACGTCCCGTCCTGGTGTCACGCCTTTCAGGAGGAAACGTCTCATTCATCCAGAAGGGAGACAAACTTTCCCCGTTACATTTAGAGTTTTTATAACGTTTTATCCTCAAAATCAAGTTTCTGTTTTAGAATTCTCCCTGAAAACCTTCATTTGCGTCTGCAGCTTTGTGGACGTTAAATGTATAAAAGCTGCGATGAGTCAACATGTTTACCGCGGTTTTAAGGCTGTCGTGGGAGATCAGAGCCAAACGGATCATTCACAGAATCAGCGGCCGAATTAGACAAGTTTTGGTGACTTTTCTGACACCGCCCACCAGGACAGGAGGAGTCTCAATCCAGTTTCTTTCAAAGTCTTTTTGTAAACTATCTGCAGGAGCTGATAAAACATGACAAAACGTCTGTGAAAACTACAACTTTAAGTTTTTAAAGATTATATCTGCACAGAGAGGAACAGCAGGAAGTGAACTCACGGGAGAGTAGCTTTAATCTTCTGACTCTGTTACCATTCATGGTGTTTACCGGTCGGTTTAGACCTGTTTGTTAAATCAGCTTTAAAATACACTAAACACAGAAACAATCATCCAGTTTTTTGCCGTCTCTTGGTTATCTTGTTACTCTTCTTTATCCATAGAAATGTTGGTTTCATTATTTTTTCTGTGGGTCTTTAAAAATTAAGTGTGTCTCTTGATTTAAAAGCAAAACATTAACCTCAAGAGAATAAATGAAAGGAAACAAAGATTATTGTGTGTGAGCATTTTAGAATTAAATACAAATTTGGATTTTGTTGAAATCAAAGATTTCTGACAAAGTCAAGAGTCTTGATGGAATAAATAGACTCTTTTCACGGTGACATCAGACAAAATGACGTCATGGATGTTAATCCAAATAGTGACTTGTGTGTTTAGAACGACAAAGCTGACAGCTGAACGCTGTTTAAAGTAATTATACGTTAATAATAAAAAGGCAATCTAAACAACTGAAACCAAAATTTGTGTAGTATTTATTTTATGAATGTCAAACTGTTAAGCTCTGGATGTGAGACACTCAATGATTTTGAGGAATACATTTTAAAAAGGACTAACTTTTTGCCACAAAAATTCACCTTAAACTAGTATAAAAAAGAGACATTTTTTCAACAATATCTATATTTTAAAACTATAACTGACTTGTAAAGAGTTCATTTAAATAGAGAAATACTTTGTGCTGTTTAGTTTTTGCAGGAAGGACCTCCTCCTCCTTCCTCCTACTCCCTCCTCTTTCCTCCGCCTTTCTCCTCCAGCTCCTCCTCCATCCTCCTCTTTCCTCCTTCCTCCTCCTCCTCCTTCTTCCTCCTC
>NW_023420868.1:0-1804 GCF_002922805.2 Oryzias melastigma
AAGCAGATTTCCAGCAGAACCAGAACAAAAGAGGATGAGTATTATGAGTCACTTTTATTTATGGGATCATAAAAACATATCTCTCCATAATGTTGAGTCAAAAGGTATTTTTTAAGCAAAAAATATTTTTTGGGAAAAACGAAAATGCTTTTTTGCTTAGAGGTGTTTGGAATATGATGTTTTTATACTTTTTTTTAAATAATGTTATCGTCTTATTTTTAGGTAATAATTACAACTTTATTTCTAAAAAAATAACAAGTTTATGGATTAAATAATTTCATATAAAGAGGTTGAGAGCTATGGAATAATGAGGGATATAAACACAAAATACTAGGAATATATGGTATAAAGTAAAATGTTTCTTTACAGACTTTAAGACATTTTATATTTTCTCATATATCTGTTTATTTTCTTAATCTTGAACTTTTTTGCCATATAGAAGCAGTTCGGGTAATTTAGAATATAAATATTTTATGTGAACATGCGCTTGCCCAAAACTATTTAGAAGCACCTGTAGTATATATATATATTTTTTTTACAAATAAATGCAACCTTTAATGCAAAAATGCATCTTTTAAATGTTGCCTTCACAAGCATATTTCATCTTGTATGAAATTATTATTTTTATTTATTTTAAATACAATTCTCAAGTACATGACATATAGCCAATAGTTCGTCACCAGTCACTTACATGTTTGTATAGATGTTATTCTGTGCATTTATGACTGCTTTTTTGAAATTTAAAGATTAAATAAAGTTTTTTATTTTTCTTTTTTTTATGGATCTTCCTTTGACAACAAAATATTATTCAAATGTTGCAATGGTCAAAAAAAGATAATGTGATAAAATCTGCAAATGTAAAAAAAAGACAGATTTAATATATGCTCCCGTTTTCTTATCTGATTCATTGTGTGGAAGGCACCAGGGAACAGAGGCTTCCTCAGCTGTCCCAGGAAACATGCAAGAAAAGCAGAACCATCAGAAGAAAAACAAAACATGCAATCTCATGTCCTCTTAAGATGCAAATCATAAATCAAGCATAAATACACGCTTTTTAAAAAATCTAATAACCTTAATGCCATCATGTGGCTAAGTATTTTTTAGTTGCAATATTATTTTTCAAAATGGAGTACGTAAGTTATGATCACATTTGTTACAACCTGCATGACATCATAAATTAACTGTTTTTCTTTTATGCTATTTAATTGAAACCAGCTTAAAACTAAATAAAACACAATTTAATGTATATATCACACAAATATTACAGTGAAGCACAATACCACCTACCAAATGAAAAACAAAGAGCAAAAGTAGATTAAAAATAATAGATTTTGTCCTACAACGGGGGAAATTTTAATACCTCTACTGACCACAGGATGGCGCCATGGGGTTAAAAATGAAGGAATTCGAGGCCGTTGCAGCTGTTGTGTCAGCTGCAAGCTTGTCATTTTAGTCGGAGCTCATAAATAACTTTATGAAAAGCTCACTCATTGACTCCAGAAGCTTTTCTGAAAACACAATAGTCAATAAAGGTTTTACTGCAGAAAAAATGTGTGAAAAAATATGTTTATTTAAAAAGAATGGAACGTTCACATTTCATTGTATTTTATTTTACAGCTTTCAACCACAACAGAGGAAAAAAAGGTTTGAAAGGTTTTTTTTAGGATTGTACCATGTGGATTTATGGGTGAAAAATGCATTAAGTAAGCCTCAGTAGTAAAATTGTTTGCATGGAAGTTTAAATAAGACAAATTACTTTAACTTTTCTTGGTGACAATTCTATAGAATAGTTTACATCAAATCA
>NW_023420869.1:0-1804 GCF_002922805.2 Oryzias melastigma
ATGAGCGTTCCAGGCACATTTTTTTCATAACTGTTGATGAGGATAAAATATTTTTTTCTCCAGACCTCAACATTTAACCTTTATTAAAAGGACAACAACGACTATTGATCAAAATCTTTAATTTAACCCTTTAAAACCTGAGCTTCAATGTTTATGTTCTTTGAATGTAATTTTTTAATTGTCAGCATGATCAATAGAATTACATTGATCGTGTTAACGGTTAAAAAGTTAAAATAAGCTAAAGATTTTGTGTTTAAGTGTCACCGGTGACGCCTCAGGTGTTAAAGGGTTAAAGGGAGCAGGGGAAGTACTTTTTCATTGTTAGCCTTTGTTTAGTACAAGGATTGATACAGAAAACTCTTCACTGTAATCTGTTGGTCTCTATATTATTATATTTTTTTATACAGTTCAAAGAATCTGGCCTTATTGGACAGATCTGTACGACAGAATTATAACGATGCTGAAAATGACTCTAAAAATTCAGCAGCTTTTTCACCTTTTTCATAAATCATTGCTCAGTAAATAAATGAACTCAATCCAATTTATCTATTTTTTCATATTGATCTTGTCAAATACAGGATTAAATTTTCTTACAAATGTATTTGTAGTATTTCCTCTTTATGATGCGTAACTTGTTTTTTCATACCTTTCTTCCATGAGGCCTGACTCTGCATCCCATTCAAATCATCATCTCCTTGCATGATGGATCTTTACGTCGCTTCGATGATATCCGTTCTGGGCGATTCACAAGCTTCTAAATCATTGCAGCAGCAGGTCTGTTTTTAGCTTCGTGCTGCCTCAAGATCTCTACCATCACATGGGATGTACAGTAGGGCTGGTATCGGTTATAATTTACAGAAACGATTTGATTCGATTCACAAGAGCCTGAATTGATTAGATTCCGATTTTTATTCCAATTCTTCAATTTAATTCAATTTTTAGTTTACAAATTTATACATATCTGTTTAGAAATACATTAATAATCTACTATTTAATTTGAATATATTTATATTAATCTGATCCAGTTCACATACTGTAAAATCTATTAGTAAAATAATTAGTTGATATCATCCAGTGTTACATGGATTCTCTAAAGGAGAAGTTCTAACTAAAATGTTCAGATCATTAACATTGGAAACATTGTTCTGCTTCTCCTGGAGGACGTTTCAGTTTGGACACTAGGTGGTGATCACGTTATAGCATTACACCTTATTCCTGAAGAAAAAAGTATGAGGGAAAAACGTTTTAGACCACAAATAGTTACTTTAAAAATATTTCATTTAAAGAGTTTGAAAAATGAATGCTTGTAAATAAATAAAGATGTTCATTTAGTCAGCAACGTATTATTTTGGTCAACCGAGCGTTAGCATTAGCCATTCTATGGGAAATTTTATTGAACATTAGCATCAAGTTAGTGGACTTTAGCTTAATGTGCTAAATCAATTTATATTTTGTGAATCGATTATTGATCTATTAAGCTTAAATCGATTAAAATCGATTTTTTTCAACCCAGACCTAATGTATGGTCTTGTCCCACAGACGCAAATCTCTGCAGATCGTCTAAAATTATTCCATTTTGAATCTCATCATCACCTTATCAGTTGTCCTTTCTGCAGTTTGAGTTTTGCAAATCATCTCTTTCAGCAGAGTTGAAACTTAGTTAGAGTCCTGACCTCAGACAAAAGTCCAAACATGAGCAGAAGTTCCTGCAGGAGGAGGCAGGAAGTCATGATGCAGAGAGAAAATGTGGAGGTAGATGGAGGGCTTCCCCAAAGTGCTGTTTGTTTCTTCGTCTAAACTTTCT
>NW_023420870.1:0-1803 GCF_002922805.2 Oryzias melastigma
TAAAAGCTTTGTAGAAACATTTGAAAAAAAAAAAGAACACTTTGCTCAGTTTATCAACCTGGATACTGAGGAATACACCCCATCAGAATTTGTGAACTTTTGGCAGTTTCCACATTATTTAGATTAAATAATAGCAACAATGATAGGAAACTGTAGTTTTCTTATTACTGTGTAATTATTTTACATTTATTAATTTAAAAAAAGGTTATGAGGGAATTTTAAACTGTTCTTAAGTCCAACCATCTATAAGGACAAAGACTTAAACGAGAAGACATTTTTTCAGGACAACTATTTGAAAATTATTTTGTTTTTAAATGTTAATATGTCAGACCTTTTAAAGCCATGTTAGTTTTCAAAGTTTGAGAGAGTAAAATCTAAAAGTAATTTCATAAGTAAAGGTTTTCCAACAGAAAACTGAACTAAATTAAAATTTTAAGTAGAACAAAAACACAAATAATTTGCAAAGGTGAACTAACAACCAGATTTTTTGGAAATCAAATAGACAACATCAGAGACAAAATCTAATACAGTGTTCCCCCCTTATTTAGGTTTGTGTATTTGTGGTTTAAATTATTAACAGATTTTTATTTTAGTCAAGTAACTCTTTCCGGTTCATTACAAAAACTCAGATAACTCAAGAAGGTTGAAAAAATCCTGATATGCTGAATCACAGAGAATAATTATCATACGGAGCAGGTGTTTATTATTAGAAGAAGGAGGAAGATCACACAAAATTTTAAGGCACAGAAAGACTCTACCCCAATATCACTGGGGTAGAGTCTTTTGTTTCTGAATAAAAAAAAAATGTTTTGACCAATACTCCAATGTTCTTTAATATATGTTTTACAAAGCATGATCAGAAGTGTTTTTGATTAGTATGGACCGGTAATGCACATTCTTCAGCTATGGGGGGTGGGGGTTCTCTAAATTCGCCATTCGCCAACTCGAGTCCCTAAGGAGCACAGTTCTACACTTTTCCAGTTGCCCCTACCTGCTAAATACCTGGATCAGGTGTGTTCTGTCAACAAACTGGAAGGAAAGAGGTGTTTAGACTGAAAGCAAAAGCATCCTTTCAAACCCTCACTTTCCAAAACCATGTAACAAACTTGGGAAAAATGATGGGAAAAAAAGGAAATCAAGATGCAGTCTTGAGTTCTACTCCTTAAATAAACCTAAAAAAAATCTGCAAATGAAGTTTAGAAAGCTGCCTGCCTACATAACTGAGAACAGAAGAAAATCCTACAGTTAAGAGGTTTTACAAGTTAAGAGAAGTCATCTACCGACTCTCCAGACCCTTATTAGAAAACCTAAACTTTCAAATATGCAAACAGTAATGGAGAGGCTCTTACTTGCACTCTGTACTTGGAGAGGGAGTGTAGCCCTTGTAAACATTGTCCCTCATGCTGACACAAACAGTCTCATTGCGATCAGTTGGCAGAAGAGTTCCAGGTCGAGTCAACAGGCCAAGGTTGTGAAACAGAGTGTTTCGCTGTTCAATCCCATCCTCCATGAAAAAACAATGGCCCAACGTGTCGTAACCAACAGTGTTCTTCACCTAGGTCAAAGGGGAGCAAATAAGCTTCAATAAGAGCGTATACAGAGCTTTAATAGTGAGGTAAATACAGACAGAGTGATGTTTAAAACCATATTGTTTAATTATGGCTACACCATCTGACATTAAGAGCAGTCTATAAATCATTCTAAAGAAATATAGCATACAGCAATAATAATATTATTTTAAAAAACTGCCATTGTGAGAATGTCTTCCCATCCTCTCCCTCCTATATTAGAGAAAACTGAATA
>NW_023420871.1:0-1803 GCF_002922805.2 Oryzias melastigma
TTTTTTTTTTTTTTTTCCCCTCTGTCCTCAGTAGTCTTACACTGCTGGGTTTTGTTATTTTAGTTTAGGTTTGGATCTAGGTAATCTTGGTTTGCAGTCTTTGTTTATTTGTTTTCTTTAGGTAGTTTTGGTTTGGCAGTCATTAGCAGGGAGCTGCTGACTCTGACAGTTGACAAGTCTGGGTTAACAGTCTCCCTGACTTACTTCATATTTGGTCTAGGAGCCACCATAGAGAGATAAAAGAGCCACATGTGGCTCTGGAGCTGCAGGTTGTAGATCCCCGATCTAGGACACACGTGCACAAACGTCTTGACTAGTGAGCCACAAAAGCCTTGTTTCCACTGAGCGATACGGTATGGTCCAGTCCAGTATATTGAGTATTTCCATTATAAAATTGACGTCGTCGATTGACGGAAGGTCAATACGACAAAAGAAAGTGCCAAGAAAGTGGTGGAATTCCTCTTCACGCCCACACTCTTCTCTGAAACAACATTAAATGCTTTGTATATATGAATGACCAAAACTCGAGTGGAAAAAAATGAGCTCCAGGATGACCTTCATTGTTGTTGTCCGCCTCAACCCGCCATGATGGTCAAACTTTGAGTAGAAACGACACCTGAATTGCCAGGACAATTCCAGACTGGACCGTCTGGTTCGGTTTACTGAATTACCCCTTCCTTTTATTGAAAATTGATATAAAATAGAACATTTTTATGTTTTTATTTCAAATCGGTGGCTTTTGTTCTCATTTTAATGCCAATGGCACCAATGAGTTGATGTCCCTTGGAGAAATGCTGCGTTCATTTGGTGTTAGCATGATCAGAAAAATGACTGTCCAACTTGGAAAACACACATAAATGTCAGAAAAGCAATACATTTTCCAACATCACATGACTGCTAAGTAAGTTTAAGTGCCTCAGCAGAGGTAAATTTTAATTTTAGCGCATTATCTGTACAGAGACACCAGAATTACAGGGAAAATAGAAGGCTATTAAGGATTATCAATATAATTTATCCCAGTTTGGCAAACCAGATTGAATAGTTTAACAGGCTGTATATGACCCCTAGGCAGTAGTTTGCCCATCCCTGGTGTAGGAGCATATACTGTTAACCAGTTCCTAAATTTGCCAAATTTATCCATTTCAACCCATTTTCTACCTCAGAAACCAGGAAAAACAGTTTAACCTGACATGATGGCATAGCTCTGTGATGGTTCTCCAAACTGGGTCAGCAGAACACCAGCAACTAGTGTATCTAATGAAATGGCAACCTGCCCAGAATGCAACCTGCCCCCTGCCTAATGACTACAGGGAAACTCTCCAGGCTTCCTGCAACTCTGGACATGATAAAGCTAATCATTACTCTATCTAGTCCTAGAAGTTTATATTTTAATTTGATCATAGAGAAAATGTTAAATGCTCTATGCTATTTTCTGTTTTGTCCATCTAAAATCCAATGCACCATGAAGGAAGTAACACAAAGTAATAGAAAAGGTTAATATAAAATCCTTGTGTTTTTTTTTCCTATTTTATCAAGTAGTTACATATTAATATTACACAAACATGCTCCCATCAGCCATGTTTACCCTGCTTGCACTCATAAATACAATGTTCAAATACCCAACATGTCTCATGGACTCATTGCAGCATCTTTGCGTGTGTTTTTCAGCCAAGTCTTTCTCTTTCTGCACCTGAACAATGCCACATTGTAAAGACATTCCTTCAGGCTGTTGGAATGCAGGTATTAAAAGTGGGCCGATTACACTTCAGGCAAAGAGAGAGGCAAGGAAAGGAAGGAGAGTGG
>NW_023420872.1:0-1803 GCF_002922805.2 Oryzias melastigma
TTTGAGCGATTTAAGAAGGCAATGTTTTTCTCCATCGCTGTGATTTGGATTGAGTTTAAAAGAATAAATAAATAAACACATCATGTGTCCATTTTGTACAGAAATGTAGGTACTCCCAGAGGGTTCAAAAACTTTCTCTTGCAACTGTAAATACGAAATACTACATGGTACATAATACATTTACTACACTAAATAATTATTAGAAGAGCTTTAGGACTAATTTCCTTAATTTTGTTATTTGTAATCAAGTAAACCCTGAGCATAAACAAAGTTTTCAAACTCAAGTTTATTTTTTTACAGTACACCTGTGCAAATACACAATTGTAAATATGGAAAAAAACAGCTATTTGAAACATCCCATCACACACTTTAATAATCCTTTTCAAATGGAAAAACCAAACACAAAAAATCAGCATCTTTAGTGAAACAAATACCAACACAAACAAACAATTTTTGGCTTCAACATAAATTGGTAAACAAGAACCTTTTCCTACAGAAACTTTTAATTTGAAACTACATTTTAAGGCAAGGGGAGTTTGAAGGTACAAAAGTAAACTGCGCAAAAATAGACATTTTGATGCAAAGCACATGGAGAAAACATGCGGTAAGGCAGAGCATGCTCGAAAGAGAATATGAAACAGGAGAAACAATGTGTCACATGCAGACCCTTCAACATCGTGTTTCCAAAATGATGAATAGTCGGTAAACTGCAGCGTGTTTGGCAATATTTAGTACTTCTGGATTTGAATTTAAGATGCGCTACTCCATGGACTTTAAGACATCACTTTAAAACCAACAGCTGCTCCCTCAGTGTTAAATCAACACAACTATGAATGAGGAAATGAATATATATATATATATATATAAAACAGCAAAAGAGTGAATACAAAGAAGTTTCTGATTGTGCAAAAAAGCAAATAAGAAGCTGGTGATGACTTTATAATCAGGGAGAGTGTAAACTGATCCTGCATGGGATTCAAACTTAGGCAGATAAGAACACAAACAGACTGAAAATACTTTACAATCCAAGTGTTTGACCACTAAGCGAGTGGAATAATTCCGATTTCTGTTTCTAGTTATTTCGTTTCGGTTTCATTTAAAACATTCCTTCACTCAGTGATGCGTTTGTTAACACATTTTCACTGGAAAGGATTTCAGTAGATAAGCATTTATTACAGTGTCACATTCTGAGGACAGCCTCAGTCAGTAGGGAATACCTCCGATCAAATCAGTGCACCTTCAGAATAAGTTTGTTTTCTGTCCTGACGCAGCCAAACTCTGCAGAAGTCAGAAGTCCCCCCCCGTCTCCATTATCTAAAACAGTCATAATTGTCAGCTTCAATCAATCCCAAGCTACCTTCGGATTACATTAGGCCTTTTTCCCTGCTCCAGACTATGATAATATTAACCAGCACCATTTCATAGTGGACTCTTCAGATCCCCATCCGTTACCGGGTCGGTTCCAGCGATCCTGTGACTTGGAAGTTTATTCCATCACCCGGCATGGGGGAGGGGATGAGGGGACAGAGCCAGCACAGGTACCAGCGGAGGCCCAGCGTGTGACGCAGGTTTCCCAGGAGTCCGAGGCTGTAAGGATGTCGGGACGAGTACCACTCCCGAGTGGTCTGACCTCGACATAACAGGAAAAGATGGAAGAAAAAGAAGGCGGAGACCAGCAGAAACCCAACCACACATGTGTCGGCGATGAATGCGAAGGCAAAGGCGCGTGCTGAGACTTGACCTACAGATAAAGAAAAAGCATTTAGATTAAAACTTGATTTTGGGATACACTTAAATTTACAC
>NW_023420873.1:0-1802 GCF_002922805.2 Oryzias melastigma
TATGAGGAATGGACGGCAGGAAGCAATCTACTCTTTGATTGGACCGTTAAGTTTGTGGTCATCCAATCAGAAAGATGTGTAAAGACAGGGACACAATTCGCAACCGCAGGTGCAAGAGTACGCAAGCGCAGCTTCAGGAATTCACATGCAGGATTTTGATTCGCAACCGCAAAGTAAATGCTCGAAAAACAAACTCAAATCTTTGGATACAGGATACAGGATTTATTTTGTGGTTTGCTGAATCTTGATTTATGTGTGAACATGCAATTGCGGTTGCGAATCTTATGTTGCGGTTGCGAATATTAAGTTGTGGTTGCCCATTTTGAGCCCATAGACCTGGACTGGTCATCCCCTCTGCCTCACATTCCAAATAGAAAGTACTCGCTGGTCCCAGAAGCCTAAATCCCATAGACATCTACTGAAAAATAAACAGCTATAACTCAGTCATTCTATTTGTCAGAATAACCATTCTTGTTTTGGTGTCTCTTCTTTAACATGTTATGCTAAACCTATTTTTTTAATGATGTATTTTCTTTATTGCAATTTATTCAAGTTATAAACTGGCCAATCGGATGCCTCAATGCGGTGCCCGCTGGCCCCACCTCAGATGCTTGAAGTGTTTGATTGGTTGATTCTCAGATCAATCAATTCTTGCTGATGTTGTCTGTTCCTAAATGCCAAAGTCAGGCGATATTCAAAATGGCGACTGAATTGACTTCATTTCGTTGGAACCTGAGGTAAGGCATTTTCTATTGGTGACATCACAGCCTTGTTTTGTCTATCTCTATATATGTCAATGTTGACCCTATATTTTTTTTTAAGACACACTGATGAAAATTGTGTTTCTGGTGTTTTAAACAATTTCTTGTGGCATTTTTGATGATGGAGGACATAGAAAATTGATCTTAAATTTTCCTTTATTCAAATTGTGCAGATACAAAAAAATACCACTTGAAATAAATCATATTTTTTGTATAGAAAATATATTGGGGAATCTCAAGCTCCCTGCTCTGAGCTCTCAGCAAGGGGAGAGGGGGCGGAGTTGGTCGGCTTCTGTCCTGCCCTCAACTCAGAGGTGAATTTCTAATGAATGCTCTGAAAAAACAATGTGCTAGTAAATGGCACTGTTTTTTTTTATTATTATTTTGTCTGAAAACCTTATAATAAAAATTAAAAACCACCGGAAACACTTTGAAAATGGACCAAAAGATGATCAAAATGGGTGTTTGAGCTACTACAAAGCACAATTTTCACATTCAGCGACGTAGCATTCATTTTTACAATTAGACTATTAGTCCAATTCTTATAAATCTATTTGGTTATTCATGTTTGGTGGAAATCCGTAGGTCATTGCAATCATTTAGTGTTGAAAGACCTGTTTGAAAGTGTTGCTTAAGTTTGTAGTGCTTCATAAAGAACTAAGATGATGGTGGGTTTCTCTTACCATGATTAGGTCTGCATAAGCAGGCAGTGACTGGCTCCTACCCCATGGCCTCATGGGAAGTGGATCATCTTCAGTTGTGTCTGCGGGAGAAGCTGACTGTTCCAGTACACTCTCTGGAGTGACCATGCCTCCTGATAAGGAACACAAAGTATTTTCCTCCTACAAGGAGAGAAAAAAGATTTAGGATCAGCAACTACATACAAGTGTTTAGAAAGATATTTTATTCATTTTTGTGTGTGTTATTTTTAAACCACCAAAGAGATACATCTCAATTTGATTTGTGAAGGATAAAAGCTAAAAACAAACAAGAAAAAGGTACAACTTGAAAGTTTGTAAATTGTTTGTGAGGAATTTCAAG
>NW_023420874.1:0-278 GCF_002922805.2 Oryzias melastigma
TGAGGAAACCGGATTTGTTTTTTCCTGGTTCTCATCCTGGATCCCGCCCCCCCGGCCGGAGCTCTTCCTGATATGAGAGTGTAAACACACATGAACATGGAGGCATCTGAGTCCACGTGCGCACGTGAACAGCTGGCTGTGTTTGTGTGGACGCTCCTCAGGTTAGGCCTTCCTTCCTAGGGAGTCAACGAGTCGTTGGTGAGATTGACTGCTGAGGGTTTCCTCCAGCTTCCGCTCAGGATGTGACGGCGTCCGTCCGTTTTTCCCGCAGACGCACA
>NW_023420874.1:566-1801 GCF_002922805.2 Oryzias melastigma
GCAGTCACCTGGCAGATAAACGTCGATGAAGAAATTAAACTGACTTTAAAAGTAAAAAATTGCACTCAAGAATATAAATAAACTATGCAAAATACAAACAGAAATACACAATATAAATGAAGCCATTACAGAATATAACATTTAAAATTAGAGAATCTTTTTTAATAAAATGTTCTGATTCCTGGTCATTTGAGATTACACATTGCAGATTTCTGAAGCCAGCCCTTTTCACGCTGGCGTCAGACAAAATGGCGAATAGTGAATAGTGACTTCCAGTGTTCAGGTTTAGAACGGCAAAGCTGACAGCTGAACGCTGTTTAACACAGTTTTACATAAATAATAAATGGTAACCTTATCAATTTGAATAGAAAAATACACAATATTTATTTATGAACGTCCTGCTGAACACTCACAATAATATAACCAACAACAGTGTTTCTAACAGAAATATGTTTTAAAAACTGACTTTTCATCTTTAATGGGGTACGACTTCCCACTATGCTAGCAGACAGTCACATGACGTCACATAATTGTTCACGAGATTTTTGTCATAATCTTAATTTCATATACATTTTATTTTTTTATTAAAATTGTCGACTATATTAAAAACAGAATCATTTTTTTATGAACTTCATGGAATTTTAATCTTTTTCATCTATAAAAAACACTTGATAGTTTTACTTTGAAAATGAGAAGACAACCTTCACCGACACTTTACTTTGAAAATACATGCTTCCAGCAGCAGCAGCACATTTGATTTATACACCTAAATCCAACACTATTCTGCAATTGTAGTGCTTCAATTACATTTTCTTAAGCATATTTTAGTGTACTTTGTAATTTTTCAAGATAACATGAATCAGCAATCTCAAACGTTATAAATAGTCATACTTAAAGTTTTAGGACCAGATGGAAAATATCCGCGTATTCAGATAGTCATTACAGCCCTAGATAGGAAACTCCCTCTCCAAAGATTTGATGTCAATGGTTTCCAGTTACACAGTAAAGGGAGTCATTTAGATCGGAGTATCTGGTTACCGAGGAGAACTGACAGTCACATATGAAAGAAGTCTTATCGAAAACACAGAGAATTTACAGTTGACGTTCTGAACGACATTTGAGATTATTAATCTGGTGGAGACATTTCAAGAATGTGACGAGTGTGTCTTTACTAAAGCATTCCTAGTGGATCATAAACAGTGAAGATCACATGATTATGTCACAGATTACAGCAG
>NW_023420875.1:0-692 GCF_002922805.2 Oryzias melastigma
CTCTTTTTCCAAGTATAAAATGAAAATACTGTGTTAAAAAGTTTTCAACTTATAAAGACGTATCTAATGTATTTCTATTGCAATAAAGCTGTGTTACTGATGAACCTGTTCATCGTTTTTAAAAGAGTGAAGCCTCAAAGCTTTGAACGCTAAACAAATGAACCTAAAGACCCACTTCGATCATCTTTTGATCCAATTTCAAAGTGTTCTTTTAATTATGATTATGCATTTTTAGTGATGTTTTCTAAGACATAGTCTCTGCAGAGCGACGGGAGTTGTGCCTAGGATCAATAGTGTGGAGTTGAAGCTGACATTTTGAGATGGCCTCCGCCATAAATCACGGACCGGGACGGGATAAAATTCTTATGGGGGTGGAAACAGACCAATAAGAACAATGACAAAAAATGTAAAGGTTAAGCAATTTTTGTAGTTTTCAGATAATATGTTCACAATGCAACTCAATTGAGATAATAACTACATTACCCAGAAGTCATCAGTGTTCCTTTCCCCACTGAAAACCCACAGCGAGTCCAATGACAGAAAAAATTAGAACATTTTTCTGAATGTTTTGATCTATACTAGGGGTATTGGCAAGAGACTGGCGGTACGATATATATCGCAATACACATCTCATGATACAATACATATCGCCATATATCCCAGGAGTGCACCAGAATAATTTTTCACATTTT
>NW_023420875.1:1021-1801 GCF_002922805.2 Oryzias melastigma
CTTTTGCAGCCATTACAGCTTCAGCTCCTCTGGGACGGCTGTCCACAAAGTTGAGGAGTGTGTTTCTAGGAGTTTTGGACCATTCTTCACAAAGCGCATTGGTCAGGTCACACAATGATGGCCAGGACATGTGATTAGGACACCTGACTGTGATCATTTGGATGGGTGAGCCAATATTTTTGATAATATAGTGTATGGGTGTTGTTGTGTTTCTTGCTTGAAGCCTCGAGGCTTCAGATCTTTCCTTTAACACATTTACAATAAACCTTTGTTAAAGTCTATGACTGTGTTTTTGAAAATTGTACTTTTCTATATCTAGTTTTTCTTCTCTTTTTGCAGGTTTTTTTCTTTCTGTGTCACTGGATCATTCAACTTCCAATCAATCCAATTTTATTCGTCCAAAGAGCAGCTGTTGTGTGTGTTGATGTTTATAGAAACAACAAAATATACCACAAAAATCCACAAAAATAGATTTCGATGCTGTTAATTTACCAAGTAATCAATCAGTTTCATAGAAACCCTGAAGACTGGAGGATCTTGTTTACTCGCTCCTGATATTTACTCACATATGATCATTTCTATGTTTTAATATAGTAACTTATGACACTTTAAGCTTTGCAGACAACATGTTCCCCAAATCCAAACTCAAAGCATCGTCTTGGAGTGATGCCACATCCAAAACAAATCCATTCTGTCCTAATTTACTCTCTTTAGCATCTGTGTTGCCATGGTAATCGCTAGATTAATATTCACTCCACAAACCCAAAATATCTGATTGTT
>NW_023420876.1:0-1449 GCF_002922805.2 Oryzias melastigma
GACTGTTTCTTTACGACGTGCAATTAATTTCCATTATTAAATATTAAAGCATTCATTCTTTTTGACTAATAGTTTGCATTAGTGCCTTTAAAGTTCACAGCCCTAATTATTAGTGATAAATACTCTAAAGACCAACGGTTGACCACATCTGGTTCAGATTTAGTTATTTTACATCTAAAACTTTAGGTAAAGTAGTTTCAAACTGTTACTAAAATTAGAATGTTTCCTTCAAAATATTACTCCAGTTGATTATGTTAAGTAAGTGTAAAAAAAAATGTGTGCTTGAACACTTTTGATATATTGTTTTAAACAAATGGAATAATGCAAATAATAAAATTAAAAACTGTGGATTCAATCTAATTATTTTTTCCAGGTGATTTGGTCCTGAGATGGGTTCTTTAGAATTCGCAAAAATGTTTGGACATTAGGTTGGCACCCCTGCACATTTCGTGATTATAAGTTTATTTTCCATGGAAAATCGAAGAAAGCCCATTTGGAAAAGCAAAGCTGGAGAAAAAAAACACCTAAAGCAATGAAATCACGGCATCAAAAACAGACATTTATCGTTCGTCTACTTTTGCAGTTGGAGCTTATTTTGCCTTCAGCTTAACCAAAGAAACTGCTCTAGTCAACTGAAGATCTCCATTTTATACAGTATAACCCCTCCTTCAGGCCAATGTACTAAACATCTGTTTAAAAAAGACAAAACTTTAAAAAAACATGACAATTTTTAATTTATTTAAAACAAACGCCATTTAATAAACTTTGAAGTCCAATCCATTTTTGATCCATTCCAAAAGCCATCCTAGTGGTCTTGTAAACCCCTGTGCTATCCTAGGTAAGTTTTTACCCATTAAGTGGGGTCATCTGGACCCAATAAGATAGCACAAGGTTAACTATGATTATGCTGTTTTTTGGCTAAGAGAAAATGTATTGTTTTGTAGGACATTTTCTGTAGAGCTGCAGTAATTTATTAGAAATTCACCTTTGTTGTGAGCGGGACTGTTGACACAGATTAAGCCTGCGCAAATTTTCCATCATTCCTTTGTTTGCACTCTCTCCAGCTAGCTTGCAACCCCTCACAACCCTATCCTAACATTAATGGTGGCCATACAGTTTTGAGACAAATTCCAGCTCAGATGAGGAAAATCAAGACGTACACGGATCTATTTGTCTGGACGTGGATGCATCAGAATAAAGCGGAGCAGAGAGCTTGTGGAATGCCGATTGTAGTTTGTATGTAACAACAAGCTTTTACGAACAGATTTTTTTTCCTACTTCTTTCATACCACTATTTAAATGAATAAACAGTCAGAAACACAATTTTAATGTTAATTTTCTTTATATATGTCTTCCATCACGAGAAAAATGCTACAAGAGCACCAAAATTTCTATTGTCATTGGAGTAGGTGTTTAAAGACAAAACAATCACAGAAAAAAAAAAAAAAA
>NW_023420876.1:1545-1800 GCF_002922805.2 Oryzias melastigma
ATACCAGTTTCTAACACCCTTAGTGGGGTAAATGATTAACTTCAACAGAACAATTTGTGTACTTGTGTCTGTTGTACGCACGTGAGCGGTAGTTGTGTTGAGGGTGGAACAACAAAGATACAGGTTGACATTCAGGTGACCTCCTGCAACCTGTGATACTGCGTTGTCATACCGTAGGTCCTTATGTCTTCACCTCGCCTCTGATAGTGACCAAACCAAAGGAAAGTAGTTGTCAACATCAATCCCCCAACCTTT
>NW_023420877.1:0-1800 GCF_002922805.2 Oryzias melastigma
AGTTTATTTATAACTAGTAGGATATGGGATTTTGGCTTCTTGGAGCCAGTAGGTACTTCCTATTTGGAATATCAGGGGGAGGAGTCACTCTGTCCAGTTCTTATTTACAATCAGTAGTTGGAATATATGTACGGTATGCATTTGCAAAATGAGTTTTCACCAAAGAACTGTCACAGCAACCAGAGTTATATTTGAAAACTTTTAACAACTTTTGTCTGATTTAAAAATTCCAGGAAATGTTTTATTTTCATCTTAAAGTCTTAAAGTTTCTAAAATCTCAAAACTGTTTCAAATCAGAACTTAATTGATAAATCTGATCCTATAGTCATTGAAGCATTGATTGAGATATTTAAATATTCCTATTTTTCGTTTTGGTCTCAGACAGACTGAATGTCAGCAGGCTGGAGGTTCCATCAGGTTGGACTTACACTGATTCTCCATGAGTCTCTGACCTGCCTGACAGTCGGCGGGCAGGACACGGTCCGTGTCTCTGCCTCCATCTGAACAGAGGGAGGGAAGAGCAGTTTAGAGAGGACAATGAGGTGGACCGCACACACACAGACACACAAACAAGACAATCCTACTGTGTGAGGGAGAGGATGAGCACCTTCATCACTACGCAGACCTGTTCTTTACAGTCTCAAACATACAAATCACACACATATATGACAATGTATTTCTGATAGAAATCCGGCTCCTCATTGATGATTAGCCCAATGAGGCAATAGTTTTTGTGATATTGGGCTTTATAAATAAAACTGAATTGAATTATTAGAATTCCTCCATTTTGTTGTCAGGAGTTTAGATTAAAGGGAATTTGTTTCAACACCCAGAAGCACTGACTTAACAAAAAACTGGAGAAAACCCATCAGCTGCTTTTGTAACTGCTGCAAAAGTGGACAAACAAACAAAGTGCTGTAGACGGCTCCAGTGCAGATATGTGGCGTGTCCAGAGAGAGCTGAGGAGAGGAACTTTTCCTGCTTTTGTCAGGAAATGAGGAACAAATAATGGATGTTTGGGTTTTGAACACAAGCAGTTCGAGTGGAAAAGCAGAGATGGGTATGAGGGAGGTGATGATGGATGAAAGGCTTTGAGACATTATCTCACAACTCATGATCCTTTTTCAAATGCAAGACTGTTAATCTCATTTTGCAAAGTGTCGTAATAATCTAGTTGTTGGTACATTGTGTAAACTTGAACGATCTCTTTAGCTGCGTTCAGCCTGATGACTCAAAGATGATGTTTCATTTTCATCTAATCCCCACTTTTCCAGATATAACAATAAGTTGGTGTGAGTGGAAGTTTAACTTTTGGTGCTTCAATAGTGTAGATTTAAGCTGTGGTTGATTGGAGAACTTTTATTCAAAACGTTTCAAAGGACAGGCTGGATTTTGTGGATCAACCTGTGGTTTTCTGACTTTATTCCAACATTTGTGTGTTGTAAATTATAATAGTGGTCTCCAACCAACCCCTCCGTTGTGGACTGGAACCCTCAGTGGGTCAGTTGGTACTGAGCCGCAGAGAAAATAAACGTAACTTACATTATTTTTTATATTCTGTTTCTGAAGGACGTTTTATTTTGAAAAACTTCTAGATTCTGTCCCACTGATCTCTTCTGCTATCTTCTTAAAATCTCACAAACTTTAAACTGAAAAGATCCAGTAAGAAAACAGAAGAAAGCCCCCAAAACTTCAAAGAAATTTGAATTTAGCAGATAAAAACAGGAGTTTTTACTCAAAATATGGATTTATTGTAACTAGGGCTGGGAATCACTGGGTACCTCACGATACGATACGATA
>NW_023420878.1:0-1800 GCF_002922805.2 Oryzias melastigma
AAGTCATCGGGGGTGCTTCCGGCGGTTGTTCAGACTGTTAACATCACAACATATAGTAATAATTTAGTACATATTGTCACCATTGAAATAAATAAAGTGTTACTGGTGTACGTCCAACAACATTCAATAAAAGCAGCCTTACCTTAATTTCTTCCAAAAACAAATCCGTGAGAAATATAAGGTCGTCGAACTCGTCCTCTGACTGATCCATCGTGGTCCAAACTGCGTTGTAAATCTCTAGGTCGTTTAAATAGGTAGTGGGCGTCACTGTTTAGATCCGGGAGTCCCCACCCCACCCCACCCCCAAAAGGGGAAAAAGGAAAAATGAGGTGTGAAATAGTCTACATTGCTCAAATGAAATTTATATTGACGCTTTAATTGTTCAACAAATGATGGATCTGTAAATATGAAGTAAGGGAGGAAGGTTTTGACTGGCATTTTTATTTTCTTTAAACACATTTAGTAGAAATAGTAGTGATCATTTACCATAAACCTAACCAATGTTGTAAAAACTGACTGTCAATTTCTCACAATAAGAACAATTAAAATGAATAAAAAGCCAGAAAAAAAATCCCCATGATAAACGTTACTTCAGCCCTAAATGGGTAGTCACGTGGTCTATCCTCACAACCTATCACCAGGTTTTACAGGGTCCACTAGCTTATGCCCCATCAAGGGTTATCCTGGTTCTTTAGGGCCCAGTACTGAGAGTCTTTTGTTTTATCATATATTTTTAAAATGTAATTAGATTTATTACAAACAGTATGTGTCCTGTCCCAACAGAGGCTTAAACTCTCTGGACCTCTACTACACGACGATAAAAGACGCATGTCATTCTGTTCATAACTAGTTCATCTCATTCCAATCCACAGACAAAAGCTGAAATCAGCTAAGTCCAAAGTGAAGACTGTTAATAGATGGACGAGTCAAAGATGCAACGCAAAGATTGGAACGCCTTTGAAAACTCTTCCTCAGACCTGGATGAACTGACTGACACTGTGACATCCTACATCAGTTTTTGTGAGGGTGAGTCTGTGCAGACAAGACCTTCTGCAAATTCAACAACATCAAACCATGGCTTACAGCTAAGCTGAGACAACTACGCAAGGACAAGGAAGAGGCCTAAAGGAGTGGGGACCGTGACCTCTAGAAATAGGTCAGGAACAAGCTGACAAAGAAGATCAAGGCAGCAAAAGGAACTACTCTGCAAAGTTGTCGCACCAGTTTTCTGCCAACGACTCCACTGCAGTTAAGTCCGGTACACCCTCATAAAATACAAGAGATCCACCCCCCACCCTGCAGAGAACTACCACCTGGCTGAGGACCTCAACGACTTCTATTCAGGTTTCAAAGGACTATACCATTGCCTCCCCCCACCACTTCCATCACAAAGGATCAACTCATTATCTCAACCTCCCTCAGACTGGACCCCTAACCTGGACTGAGGATCTGTGAACGAGATGTGCATAGACAGTTCCAGAAGCAGAAGATCAGGAGGGATCTGATGGAGTGTCTCCATCCTGTCTGAAAGTTTGTGCTGACCAACTGGCTCAAATCTTCACCCCGATCTTCAACAGTGTCATCAAATTCATCAAGTGTCAAAAATTATTTCTGTGTGTAACGGCGGACATATTTTGTACCACGCGTACGCGCGTCTATACCACTGCCACATCTTGGCCGTTGAATTACCAGTCCACTGCTAACAGCGTCTGTACCATGGGGATGAAATTTCTTCCGTGTTCCAGCAGTGATACAGCAGTGAAAGCCAGTGGGACCGGGCCTTCAGGGCAACATTTCAGA
>NW_023420879.1:0-1800 GCF_002922805.2 Oryzias melastigma
ACTGTTATTTGCTTGTGCTCCAGGCTCATCTCCAGTGCATGCGGATGTGCCAGTCTAATGTCCTCTGAGGGGATGTATGTGTGTGCTTTGCGCTTGTGTTTGTTGGGGGCCATGATTCATTCAGCCGAGTCTGTGATCACCCCTCCTCCTCTTTATCCTCATGCTCTTCCTCCTATATGGAGTCTGCATTCCAGATGTGATCCTGCTCTTTCCTCCTGGATACAGCTCACACAGACCCCGCTCATGCCCTCCATCTACTCCTCTATGACCGTCTCTGACTTTTTAGCCCCTGGTCAATCCTTCCTCACACAGTTCCACTGTTTATTTTAATTTACCAGCATTTTAGTCTGCCTAGTAACAGAACTGTCCTCACTTTGCTCCCCTGAAATATTGATAGATGACTTGAAATTTTCAATGTGTCTTTTACATGTGCATTGTCAGCAGTTTGGGGGAGCTTCCAGCTTTTTGTGTTGGACTTTGAGTGGAAGGAGAGTGAATCTTCATGTCCCTCCTGAGAAGACAGATAAAGCCTGTGATCTACCTTCTTGTTCACCGTACTCCCAGCCCATAAATAATGACAGGTTTCCTGCGTCCTGTCTGCACATTTTATTCTTGACCTCAACAAATATTTGATCCATTTCTCTGCTTTTGTTCGCTTATCTTTCTTATAAAAGTATACTATCGGCTGAAAACCATAGCTTTATTTGGGACATTGAATGTCTATAACATGAAAAATCTTTCTTTTTTTTATCAAAGAAAAGTACTTGCTACACCTGTAACTTAAATGCATGCTTTCAAGTGTGAAACCGGCACAATTCAGTTTGGATTTGATGTCTTTTGTAACTATTTTAGCATCGAGATTAAGCTCCAGTCTATAAATTTCAATAATTTTGCTCTTAATTTAATCTATGTGTGGATTACAACACCATCGCTCTTGTGAACATATAGATCATGTTTTGTCAAATGAAAATACTGTTTTTTCCCCCCTGCACACCTCACACAGATCTAGTTATATCATTTTCTAATGATGATTAAAAAGAAAATAATACATCAGGAGAAATGAAAGAACAGCTGTCAGGCTCTTTGTCTGATTCTTTATTAGAGCGTCTTGGTGCCAAAACCAATTTCAGTCTTTATCTTTTGGAGAGGGTTGCAATGGGCTGAAAGCAATGAATGTGTGATTGGAGATCTCATTACACGACATTATGAAGGAGACATGTTGTTGTGATTGCTATTCAATATTACCTCTGCAAGCACATGTGAGAATAGTGGAGTTTCATCCCACTCGGCACTGTGGAATCAATCGCACGCATCCTCTTCGTACAAGAACAAACAACTTGACTTTCAGAGTACGATATGAGATTTTTCTTTCCCTTTCTTTTATTTTCTTGTACTGAATGTTTCCTTTGCACTTCTTCTGAGCATGAGTGGCTCTACATTGAGGCTTTATAGATATTGTTTTTCAAGGTCCGTGTTGCACCTTTACAGGTTTGCATCTTCTAATTTATTTTGGAAAACTTTCTCTTTTCTTATTATTTTACTAGGAATATCTAATAATTCAGTACTAAGAACAGTTAGAGAAAATAACAAAAAAGAAAAATAAATATTTTTCCCCTAGAGCAAATTTGATTAAATTGATCTCAAAGTGCCAAACAAAACTATTTCTACTTTGCATGTTTTAAGCATATTTTTTATTATTTTTTTTTATTGTAAATGGTTATTAAGAAGTTCTAGAATTCATTACATTAATTTAACTGTTGGTGCAGAAGGACCAAATGTCTTTTTTTTCTCCCCCCATAG
>NW_023420880.1:0-1800 GCF_002922805.2 Oryzias melastigma
TGCAGTTTTGCAATTGCATCTGATTTCACCGAGCATTTATCACGGCCTGAACGGATGGCTGTGAGTAACGTGTGTGTCGGTGTGTGTGTGTTTGAGTGCAGTGGGGAGGTGTTCCTGTGGCTCTGATTGACGTCAGAGTGCCTGTATGTGGCTTCTGTTTACTTCCTGTTAAAGCAGATGGACCGAGTTTTCACTTCCTTCTTCAGAACCGCAGCTCATCAGGTGCTTTAAGTTTGTGTGCGTGTGTGTATGCAAAACTCGAGAAATATCTCTGTGCATGATTGCGTCTTAAAGTAGTTAGGTTTTAGTACTTTTCCTGGTGGAATTGCCTCAGAGCAAAACAGCTGAACATTTTTACATGAGTATTTTTTTATTTATTTATTGATTAATTGCAGTTTTTCTAGATTTATTTATTTATTTTATTACCCCTTTTTATTTTTTGTCTTTGTTTCTAAAATGTGCATCTGTAATTTTTTTTCATTATTTTACATGAGCTTAAAGAAATTTATGAAACTTTAAGTGAAAATATAATTCATTATTGCAATTTTACATTTAGTTTTTGCCTAAATTTAAATTATGAAAACAATTTTTAGCAATACATGAAAACTAATGGCAGAGATGTTTAACCCTTTAACATCAGTGTTTATGTTCTTTGATTTACTGTAACTTTTCAACACGATCAACGTCATTCCAGCAGATTCTGGAATGACGTTGATCGTGTTAACGTGCTAAAATTTTAAGGTTGAATTCCTACTTTGATAACTTCAGATTTACTTAAATGGCTTTAAGACATATAACCATTTCCACAGAAGTTCAACATATCTGCAGAAAAGATGAAAACTTTTATGCACTTTATGTAAAAAAAATAAATAAATGTAACTACTCACCATAAATTGAATATTTTAGACAATTTCAGCAATCAACCCTTAAAATTTAAAAATGTACTTTTTTAAACTTAATATGCCTTAATTTGAAATTGGTAAAATTAATTATTATGTTGTTGTTTGTTTTAGTCAACATATCTAAAAAAAAAAAAAAAAGAAATCTTCATATCCAGGTTCTTGTGTGTCAGTTGGTTTGCAAAAAAGTTCACAATTAAAGTCGACAAAATAAAGTTTATTTTCATCCGTATTGTGAAGAGTAATAAGTGCATTTTGCTGCATTTACTCCTATTAGTTTATGCACAGATGCACTGATTTTATGCAGTGTCAAAAACCAATGCCATCTTTTTTGGGGTGTATTTCTGGGTGAACTACAGCCTCCTTTGCTAAATGGCATGTATAATCTAATGCTTTTCTACTTTCATTAAGGCGCACACTGCTTTATAGTTACCAGTTTCACTCACTCATTATGGTGACATGCACCAAAAACAATGTAGGTGTCAGTGTCTGGCCCATGGAATGATTGGCAGGCAGTGGGATTCAGACCTGTGACACATCAGAGGTCACACTCTTCCTCTGAGTTCCTCTTAATCTGTGCTAAATGAAGGGATTAAAGGATTAGGATGACATTTGAGGCAATATGGGAAATGATTTAATTTTAATTGATTGCAAATTAAATAAACGTAAAGATGCCAAACTTAAATGCAAATCCTTCAGGTACTACTGGTTCAGTTCAGCTATTCATGTTTAAGCCTAACGCACATCAACACACACAAAGACTCACAAACATCTGTGTTCCTCTCTGCTGCTAGTATCTTCCTCTTTACTTCACCTCATCCTCTTTTTTTCATTTTTCCTTTTCATTCAGCTCTTTGTTACTCCAACAGACGTTCACACATTCACCGTTTTGGGGAAGATG
>NW_023420881.1:0-1800 GCF_002922805.2 Oryzias melastigma
GCTAATGGACTTTAACATTATGCGTTAGCATCAAGCTAGCATACTGAAGCATTGTACGTTAGCGTCAAGATAGCAGACTTTAGCATTATACATTAGCATCAAGCTAGCAGACTTCAGCTTTATGCGTTAAATCGATCTCTACTTCTATGGATCGATTTTTGATCTATCAAGCTTAGATTGATTCAGATCAATTTGATCAACCCAGCCGTACTCAGAACATGGAAAAAATGTTTATTTTTCCACATCAGGTTGTGATATGTTTTTGCACGGTTTGTGCTTTTTCAGGATATATGAGGGCGATATGAGTTTACTTTGGTTATTTTAAGTTCAAACTGCTGCATTGTTGTTGAAAAAAAACAGGAAGTGACTACAAAAGCTTTGAGTCTTTTCACATTAAATGAGGGGTTTATTAATCTAAAAAAATATGCCTTTTTTAATTTTAAGTTGTGAGGCTTCACACTGCAACATAGTTAAACCCTTTTACATCAAGTTAGTGCAGCCGTTGATTATCAAAATATACTGTGTAGTCTGTTTGTTTTAATCCATTTTTAAAGATAAATACGTCAAAATACAGAATCTGTGTTGGAAACGTTTAAACCAGACTTGGAGGTGAACTATGTCATTGTCATTACAAGAGGTTGAGCATGTTCAAAATTCCAACTAAACAAGACTGTGCATGTGGTGGAATTAGACTAAATTAAAAAGAAAGCGTAACAAAGTGAACAAAAAAAATGATTGTATTGTTGAGACTCCCCTGTGATTACTGTTTTGAGTTTCACTCCAGTGAGATTCCAAACTGCTGCAAATTAGCTCCTGCTACAATCATGATGATATGGCCATTGGACTGCTGCTTTGCTGTATGTCTATGTTTTTATATCCGTCCCTACTAAAAAAAAAAAAATAAATACAAAACAGCATTTCACTGCATTTGTGACCTTTCTCTGGACGGTTGAAGTTCCTTGAGTTCTAGCTCTTCCAGTGCAGATTGCAGAATTTTTTAAGATTATGTAGGGGATGTCCATCATCAGAAATCCCATGATCACTTTCAAAGAAATAAATATTCAATCAATAGTCAGTACTTTAATCTTGTTTATTTTTAGGTTTAAATCGTTTTTCAGTAAAAGGCGACTATTTGATACACGGTGGGGCGTGTTGCCATGGTAATAGCTATACCCAGTGCACCGATCTCGCTCTGCTGCAGCGGAGGAAAGTGATATATACGCTACAATTCATGTTAAGAGATCATGCGCATCATTTCAGTGTTCACCTTTACAAACTATTTCTTTCATTAATTAACAATAAAATTATTCATAAACAAATATTTACTGTATCAATCAGTGAGTTAATCCTGAATATTTTACATCTGAAATTCAAGCAATCCCAATAGTAAACTCAAGAGGGCTCTATAGAAAAAAAATTAAACACAGACTCCATCGTACCCAGACTTGACACTTGAAATGATGTTTATTTTGTTATCTCTTGTCATACCGGTATTTCTTTTTCTTTACTCCCCTAGTGGTTAAATCGCTCATTGCTGTCATTTCTGTAAAGAACCACAACTCGCCACAGGAATGGGCTAGAAACTAGTTTTTTTCCTCTCAATATCCTTATATTTTTTCTCTTCATGACTAGGCCGTATGTTTAACGACTTTGATATAGAACTTTCCATCCAGATCTTTTTAAGGGGTTCATTTAAATTTTTTAATGCAGACGACCAGAATCGAGTATTCACCTGGACCATGGTATAAATTCTATTATACCATGGTCTGGGTGAATACTCGATTCTGATTGGCTGCTGGG
>NW_023420882.1:0-1799 GCF_002922805.2 Oryzias melastigma
CTGATTCCTGTCATGCTCATGTTTGACCTCTGCCTGCCTGACCCTAATTTATCTTTGTGGACTTTTAGCTGTGCTTCACTCCTGTTGGCCTGTCTGTGCCAAATAAACCTGCTGCACTTGGATCCAGCTGTCTGCCTGTTTGTGACAGCATGTGACTAACTTTGTCATCTTAAAGCCATCATTCTGGTTTCATTTAAAAGTTTAGCAAATGTGGGAATCTACTCACCCACACTCTGCTGGATTTCTCTTTTGTTGAATAGATGAGTGCCAAATCTGTGTTGATGTAATCAAAGTCTGACTTTGTCCCCACCACAGTGTAAAGTGGCATCACTTCGCCTCACCTTTAACTGTTACCCATCACACTGTGGCTGTGGGCTGCAGCGCTCGCACCACCGCCACACATTTGATTTGTTTGCATGCCGGTTGAAGCGCTGCACTCCCACACAGTCAGGCAGAACCTGAACATCACACTTCTAGACATTTCCAATCAAGCTCATGAAGTGTACAAGAGCTTGTGTTTGCTTTCACACAGCTCTCTGGCACCAAGTAACACAAGGGTTTGTGTATTTAAGCATACTTTTCATCTAAAGCACACTAAACAAGAATTCTAGTTCAACTATTGGATAAGGGCAATAAACACACCAATATGCCAAAGAACTGTAAAATTTAATTTGTGTTCCTCAAAGATGTGACAACAACCAGAAAATGACAATGTACTTCTATGCAGTAAACAGGTTAGAACTACAAAAGGAGAAAAACTGCAAAAAAATATAGAGATAAGGTAAAAGTGGAATAAAAACATTGGTATAATAATTTTCACATATTCCATTTAAGACACAAATAGATTGTGCTGAAATAAACTGGATTTCGACCAATTCTTTTACTCATTTTACATTGTTTCACATCAACATTGCAGTTCCCAAAAATAATGTTTTTTTTCTTTTATTTATTCTTTTTCTTTAAAAAGTAGCAGGAAGGAAGAAATGAATAACAGAGGCAAAAGGATAGGATTATATAAATTAACTTCCTTTTTAAGCAAATAATTCAACTTTTTTGGGATAAACTTATCAAACTTATAAACTTAAATGCAGCAAATGATCAGAGTAGCTAAACTAAGCTAAATTACATGAAATGTGCTACACAAATAAACTTGCCTTGCCTAAATTATTGTATTTTTTATGTTGTAAATTAGGTACAACCTTGTTGTTGTAGCGAAATTCTCATAACATACTGAAGTAAAAAGAGGAGATTAGTGAGTCTGACCGTCCTGCAGAACTGCTTTTCTGCCAGTTTACCCACAAAGTTCTAGTAAGTTTGATGTATAAAGTGTTGCTAGTGGATCCTTTGAGAACCAGCCTGATCTTTGATCTCTCTCACGCTGTTTGAACAGACTTTCCATTTCCTGTTTAGCGCAGAAACTATGTGCTGGGTTCTTAACAAAAAAGTCTAAAAATAAAAAAATGGAACCTAAAACTACTAGCTTGAACAAAATCACATTTAAGGAGAGCAGAGAAATCCAGCGCGTAAAGAGCTTGTTAAGGTCAAGCTGTGCTGTGGAGTTGCGATGTTTACACGTTCCCAGTCTCAGACGAACGCCCCCATTCTGGAAGGCTGGGATCAAGCAGCCTAAAGGTCCTTATCAAACCTCTGGGGTTTCCATTTCCTCTCCCAAGCCACCGTGCTTCTGGAAAACTCACAACAAAGCTGTCTTCATGCTGCCCGGCTGTGTGGCACTCAGAAGTAATGACCATTAAATGGGATGTGTTACCAGATGTTGATTACATCTGGAGTTCAAGCTT
>NW_023420883.1:0-1799 GCF_002922805.2 Oryzias melastigma
TTTTTTTTTTTTTACCTAAGTGAATGCTGGGAAAATACATTAAAATTATTTATCTCACTTATGTGATAGGAACCGTTAATAACATTGTTTTGACTTTATTAGGTTTAAAAAATAGGTCAAAACATGACCCCAAATGTAACTACACTGGGTTAGAACTTAGATTAGCTGGGAAAATGTCATGTTCTAAACATTTTAAATATGTGTCGGCACAGAATCTACTTTAAAAACATTTTTTATCTGTTGTGAATATGTGTAATCCAGACATATATATAAAAAATGGCACTAAACACATCGAAGTAGGACAAGACAAAGAGTAATTAACAGATCCAAAACCTAGTAAAACCTGAAGGTGTTTTTCAGGTAAATGTAAACAAAAGTTCAGGTGTAAATGTTTCAGTCACAATGAACAGCTTCCTTTTACAATATTAATAAACTAAGCTGTAGTTCTTCCAAGTCCATAGAAATGTCATCTTTAAATAAAAATTGGATCAACTTCGACAGCTTCTAAATGAAATGTCTTTCCAAGGGACCTGTAACAACTTCAATATAGACTGACTGCAGGTTCCTTCACATTATTCCAACCACATACCATCATACTGCCACCACCATGTTTCACTCACTACAATATTTTCTCTGAGGTTTTAAAATCTTAACACGATAAATCAAAATAATAGTAAACTGAGACCAACTATATGGAAGTAATAAAAATGCAGCATAAATCAATAAACAGAAGGTTCCAGGCAAGATGGAGGAAGACAAACTCTCCTAAACCTGAAGTCAAAACCCTAAATGTTAGTATTTTTGAACCAAGTCAATAAAAAAGTGGCTCAGCCTGAACCATTTGTGAGGAATACTGATCAAATTCACTAGTGTTGGTCATGAAAAGGGAACGTCTCAGGACAAATCTGAAGATGTTTCTGGACTTGGTCATCTGTGTAAACAGTTAGGCTCCATGTTGTGTCTCAAGTTTTTTTAAATTCATATCTCAGGTTAAGAAATCTTACAAACTGCAGTCACATTCTGGCTTGATCTTTTTTTAGTCGAAAAATGTGACCTGCAGCAGTTGTGGTGGAAATAACGTCTAGTCGGGATCTTTGATTCTAGTTCTTTCCCAGATTATTATATTTATGCACCAGGTTTTTAATTTTGTGTCAAATATGAATTTAGATATTTAGATTTCTTTCTGTGGCTCTCCACATGTCACAACCAGACTTGGTGGCGTCACTAAGTGAGAACGCAAAACCTAATCCAGTTAACAACAGATGCAGCAAAGAGAGTTAGGTACAAAAACAAACAGATTGTAACAAACTTAGATATAAAGGATGAAACAAACAACTATATAAGTAAATATTGACTGCATTCTTGTAAAGAACTGAAGTATATTCGGACACCTCGAGTGCTTCAGTTTATATATATATTAGTAGCTGCTGTCAATTAAATAATCTTATATATTCAATTTTGTTGTCTTTCAAATATGATATTTAAAGTCTTTTGAGAGCATTTTATAAATGAATGCATTTCTGATCTATTTCTTTCTTCTCTTCTTCCTATTTTGTTTCTTTTGAACATTTGGACACAAAATAGAATAAAAGGAATACATATGAAAATTGAAATAAAGTTCTAACAAATGAAACTTTTATAGCATATTCATATTTTAACATAATCTTCTCATTATAACATTCTAATTAGATATTTGTTACACTATAAGTTTTGTATTGTTAGATTCAGATTAGCAGGTAATAAAAATTGGCATGTGTGGTTGACATTTCCCAACTAAGACAGAAGTAAGAGGGAAGGAG
>NW_023420884.1:0-1798 GCF_002922805.2 Oryzias melastigma
CTCAGGTGTTTAGGACCCAGTATCATGACCTCAGTTTTTTCTGAGTCTGAGTGTTTGTGGCAGATTTTCCAAATTCTTCACCAGTGACATGGCCATCAAATCCTGTGGGACCGGGCCTTAAGAGAAATGTGTAATGGAGGCTGACTTCACTCAGCCCAGATTTAAAAAATGGAAAAAAAAAGGGGGGGGGGGGGGGAGGAGGTGTGGTCTGGATGTGATTGACAGTGAAAGTGAGTTTAGCTTGAGGTACCTAAGGGATCTTTTTATTATTGTCTCAATTAAAATTAAATAAATAAATACAAATCATAAGTTTCAGAAGGCCCATGAGGGCTCCCTCTCCATCCCTCAGCCACTCTTTGTATGTCGGTCAGCCAACTTCCCAAGGGCCGGTCTAGCGAGCAAGCAAGTTCTGCCGCTCTCAGCATCAGCATCGTGCAGAAAGCTTTGTTGTTCTCGGCATCGTGGGGCGACCTCCGCCATTTTTGGTGTCAGGATCACAGTATGAGCTCCGCCGCTTTCAGCGTGGCGGAGAGAGCTTAAATGGTCGGGTGGTGAGCTTCAACTCTCGAGCGTGTCAAGTGTTCATAAATAGGTGGAGCTTTTATACTGGAGCTCAGAGCATGATGACGTGAAACTTCTTGGACCTACACCACTTGACCAATCACAAAATTCAACCGTAATACTTAGTTTATACCAGTAGGGGGCAGCACACAGACGGTTTTAGACTATAATATCAAGAATTAAACAAGTTTATTATAAATTGTTAAAAATTGGCAAGGACCAACAGACAACACTGTTAACTGATGAAACTGTTTTACCCTTTCAAAATACCAGAAAACCAAATAATGGTGTGTGCAAAAGTTCGTGCACCCTGCAGAGTTAGAACCTTGTACTGTCCCCTTTGGCAAGTATCACAGCTTCAAAGGCTTTTTGTCTCTCAGTTCTTGTTTGAGGAATCTTCATCCATTCTTCTTTACACAAGTCCTCCAGTTCTCTGAGACTTCTGGGATGTCTGTTACTCTCTGCTCTCTATCCATAGATGTTCAGTCATGTTGAGATGACTGGGAAGACCACTGTAAAACCTTCAGTTTATCCTCTTATTGTCATGTCTGCAGCTGCTCTCACCTTGTTTGGCCTGGCTTCCGGTCGGAGTAATCACCTGAGATGCCGTTCACCTGCTACTGCCACTACTTAAGCTCTCTCCTGTCTTCCACTCTCCGCCGGAACGTCTCAGTAGTTTTCTGTTTACGTCCAGCAACGCATCGCTTTGGAAAGCAGCCGACTCTTCTCTACGCTCCTCGCCTCTCGTCACGACTCTTCTCTACGCTCCTCGCCTCTCGTCACGACTCTTCTCTACGCTCCTCGCCTCTCGTCACGACTCTTCTCTACAGCTCCTCGTCTCTCGCCACGTCTCTTCCCCACGATTGCTCTCCACGGCTCCAAGTTCAACTCCTGCATCAAGGCACGTCTTCTCCGCCGCTCTCGGATACCCTTTCCACCTCGCTGGAGGCTCTGCAGGATCCTGCGCCCTCTGCTGTCCGGAGGTCAAGACGCGTCTTCTTCACCGCTCTCGGACGCCTTTTCCCGCCTCGCCGGAGGATCTAAGGGATCCAGCGCCCCCTGTTGCCCGGAGGCGTCACAGCAGTGACTGGCCACACACGAGACTGAAATAAACAGACTTTTTCCTCTTTACTCCTGAGTTTGCTCTTTTCGGCTGTCCTAGAAATAATCCTCACACTTATGTGAGCCGGCATGGATTCTGAGGTGTGATTAGGATCCTGATCATTTGGAGAAGACA
>NW_023420885.1:0-567 GCF_002922805.2 Oryzias melastigma
TTACAGCTGCAATCACTGTCCTGGCTTTAGTGGTGAGTACAGCCGGCTTTCTGCCAGTGAAGTGGCTTCTGATCAGTTTTTAGTTTGAAATGTGATTATCTTGATTTATTTGGTTTACTTGTGGGTTCCATTCCCAATCTTTAGTCTTATCTTGGTAATAAACAATTGATTTATAACAACGTTTAGTTCTTCTAAAACTCTTCAAGTGCAAAAAAAAAACATTTGCTGCTCTATCTGTCAATGGAAAAATGGAGAATATATGAATCATCAACGCCAATTTAGATGATTTACAAGCTTATACAGAGGTGAATGATTAGTCTAATTAAAAAAAATGTTAATTACTATGTTATTTTTTTAAATCCAACATTCTATTTATAGAGTTAAATGAATTATATTTGAAAGTGGAAACATGTTTGCATATCAGCTCTAGGTAAAATGCTGTCTGTCCCAACCAGGAAGTTCATTTTAATAAAGGATTTTAGCTTATTTTTCTTTGTTAAACAAAGATAAATAAAAATGTAGAATCAACTTAATGGGTTGGTATTTAACACACAAAAACTAATTGAA
>NW_023420885.1:645-1797 GCF_002922805.2 Oryzias melastigma
CGATCATCTCATGAAAAATGGGAACTCAAAAACGAGATGTTGAAGCTTTATCTCATCTTTGTGTCCAAAGTCAAAGTTGGAAAAGTGTTTGCACTGGCAGTATTCTGAAATGACTGCTCACTAAAGCATTTCTCAGAGCTTCAACTTCTCACTGTTACATGAAGAGATGCAAAGTCCAGGAAATGCCACTGTGGTAGAAAGGAGTGATTAATAAAAAGGAGAGAAGATTGGTGGGGAAGTTATTAGATTTAGAAGTAAATATCTTTTCTAAAATAAGTGTAAAATATGTAAGTGCTTCCCGAAATGTTATAGTGAGAAAGTATTAGTTCTACATTATAATTAGTATTTTTGTTGTTCTCTTTTGTAATTTTAATGTAATTTTAAACAATGATATTTAACATTTTCTATTTAGCCTTTTAGCTGCTTTTCCTTATTTAATGTAAACAAATTAGGTACTAAACTCTATAATTGGCCAAAAATGTGATTATTTTGAAAAAGTCTTATTGTCTGCTCATAGGAATTAGATTTATCATTCTTAAAAAACAATAAAAATATCAACAAAATAATGAAAAATTTGTTTCAAAACCTGATAAAAATCATGTAAAAATAAAGATAAATATAAAGTGTTGCAAATAGTCAAATTGGAATTATAAATACACGACTGAACAGATCATTTTGCTCACAAAACAATTTTAGAAAATCTTTAAAAATTGGTAGAATGGCAAATAAAAAGTACAAACAACAAAAATAATCAAAATAAAATGCATTATTATGAGTACAGTGGCTAATAGTATTTTAAATTTGGTCTCCACACCCCTTTGGGAGCAGAATTAAACGTTTTGTTTACATGTTGTTAAGCGGAGCTTTTTTACGTACTTCTTCATAGACGAGAAGAGAAATAATTTTAGCACAGGAATTCCTTAATGACTGATCAGCTAAAAATAAATAAATAATAATAAAAAAACAGAACAACTGATCAGAATGGATTGACAATTACAATTTCTCCTGGATTTTACGACAAGGTAAACTGTTAAAAATATATGGTTAAAAAACAATTTTTAATGGTTTGTTTTATGAGTATTTCAATAGTTTAGTTTAATTACATTAGTCTTATAAAACTCATAACACACTATGTTATAATGGAGGGACTGT
>NW_023420886.1:0-1797 GCF_002922805.2 Oryzias melastigma
AGCACTGTTGAACATTATGGTTTAATGACGGCATGAGAATGACTCGCATGCAACACTGATTCACTTTAGATTAGAGCTTTAATTACTGCAGCTATTATCCACCTTTGCATTCAAAGACTCCACTAGGCTTAAGTCAAGCCTAAGTTTAAGCCCAAGTCATACTTGAGACATTTAACTTTTTTAAAGATTAGGCTTAAAAAAGGAATTTTTAAAAAGAAAAAGGGGGTATGATAGACTATGTTTATTTTAATTCATCAGAAAAATAAACACATAAACACAAAATGTAACAAAAAAACTAGCCTTCCTTTACCAAAAATAAGTATACTTCAAGTACGTGTTTTAAAGATGGGCTGGGTTGATAAAATCGATTTGACTTTTAATAAATTGCTAATGCTAACACTCGTCGATGCAAACATACATTGATGACAAAATAAACATCTTTATAAACTCACAGGCATGAATTTTACAAACAGTTGTAGGGATTTTTTTTTTAAAGTAACCATTGTTATTTTTGCTCATACTTTTTCTGAAATAAGGTGTACAGCTATTTAGCAAATCGCCACCTAGTGGCCAAACTGAAACGTCGTCCAGGAGAAGCAGAACAATGTTTACAATGTTAATGATCTGAACACTTTTGTTAGAACTTCTCCTTTAGAGAAACCATGTAACACTGGATGATATTAACAATCTCATTATTTCATTAATACTTTTACAGTATGTGAACGGTATCAGATTAATATAAATATGTTCAAAACACAATAATGTATTTTATTAATGTATTTTAAAACAAATGTGTATAGATGTGTAAATTGAGAATTATATTGAGTGGATTGAAAGAATTAAAAACAAAAATCGGAATCGGAGTGAGTTTGTAGGAAAGCCACACCCCTACTACTGAAAGTGGGCTCTGGGAGAATCTGTCAATCAAATGCTTCGAACACGCGGTGGGGCCAGCGGACACCACATGCTCTAATTTAGACCTCTGATTGGCCAGTTTATAACTTGGATAACTTGTGATAAAGAGAATACACCAAGAAGAAAAAAAATAGGTTTAGCAAGAACATGTTAAAAAGAGACGCCAGAGTAAGAATGGTTATTTTGACAAACAGAATGACTGAATGATTGACGTTTATTTTTCGATGGAAGCCTATGGGATTTTGGCTTTCTGGGACCAACGGGAACTTCCCATTTGCAACACGACAGAGGGGAAGGATTGATCAGTTCAGTTCATCCTGCTGCTCCTGGGCCACACCTTTTCAACATGTCGTGCCATTCTGCTCATCTGGCAGTTGGGGCAAATGATCTTAAATATCACTTGCCAGGTACTTAAGGCAGAGGAGGCCTCACCAAGGCAGGCAGGGAGCAGAGCATCAGGCTGTAGAGCATTTGGGTTTAACTTTAAGTCGTTCTGTTCTTTTCTTCCTCAGTTGTCTTCAGCTGCTGGGTGTTAATTTAGTTTTGGGTCAGACCTTGGTAGTCTTGATTTTTTATTTGTTTTCATTTTCCTTTATTTAATAAACTGTGCTCCTTTTATTCTCATTAGTGTCCAATTTTCTTGTTGTGTCCCCTTAGACCTGAGCCAAGTTTACCCAAAGGGAACGGAACACATACTTGAAAAAATAGGAGAAAACGTACTTTCTAACTATTGTCTTGACACTTATCGTCACCAGACTCGGGTTATCTTATAACTTAATCCAGATCATAGTTTGTGTTTTTGAACATTCATTTAGAGTTTCCTAAATGATCTGGATATGGGCTTTTTAGAGTCATGGCCCCACTGGCAATAACTGAACCTGT
>NW_023420887.1:0-1796 GCF_002922805.2 Oryzias melastigma
AAAAATTATATATTGTTTCCTTTATGGATTTTTTTCAAATCAGAAATTACTTTGACTGTTGCAAACTATTACAAAATGTCTCGTAATAGCTTTTATTTTGAAAATAATGTTGTCTAGTTTCAACCGGTCCTGAAAAAGGTTGGTTATAAACTTAAAAAAAATGTTATATAGTGTTATAAACTGTATTCTTTGGGTTTTCATTTACTTTTTGTAAAGAAAGGAGATAAATTCCTAATTTGATTACGACACTAACATGACTTCTGCTGGAACTGTCCGTCCTTCAGAGGTGGAGCGGTTGAAGAGCGTTCTGCTGCAGCAGAGAAGTGACGGTAACCCACAGGGAGAAACCAACCATCCATCAGACCAGCTCAAACAGGCAAAGGAGGAAACCGCTCAAGTTCAAGAAAGCTTGAAGGTTTGTCCTGACTTTACAAAGTTAATCACGTTTCAAACGTAACATCTTCGATTGTGTTGGTTTCAGATTTTCCACATGAAGTCAGATTTTTTTTTTCTTAAATGCACTGATTTTGTGTGCAGATGTTGACGGATAAACACCAGACTGAACGCAAAAAGTGGCTGGAGGAAAAACTGTCTCTGATTGGTCAAGCCAAAGAAGCGGAGGACAAGAGGAATCAGGAAATGAGGAAGTTTGCAGAAGACAGAGAGCGCTACAGTCGGCAGCAAGGCCAGCTGGTAAGAGGCGGAGCTTAAAAATATGGAATTTTAAAGCACAGAGTCGGACGTATATTTGTTAGTTTCTGTATTTTTTAGGGCTGTGAATGTGGATGCGTTCACTCGTCAACATAATTATAGGACATACTGCGTTAATATTCAGGAGTCCTGCTGTGCAGCTGTGAGATCAGCGTATTTAAACTCCATCTAAAACAACTTTAACGTTTTGTGATTGAGATTTTATTAAATTAAAGATATAATGTCATATATTTGTAAATGGCATTTAGCAATTCCCAAAGTAGCAATTCCTTTATTTTAATAAATAAGGCGGAGAATGAACCTCAATCTGATGTTCGGGGGGTGGGGGAGCTGTCTGTTAGAAATCCAAAGAGGGAACCGGATGTTATTTTATTTTGAAATCTGGACCGACATGAATTTTCCACATTTACATGCATCAATATCGTCTAAAAATTGCAGAAACTCTGCGGTTCTTCGTGAAAGTCCCGCCCACCGATGCCGCAGAAGGCGAGCAGTTCAGAATGGACGGACACGCCCCCCACCAGTGTAGATTCCAGCCGAGCTGACCTGAAATCCAGCTGGATCAAAATTCTAAGAAATTAATAGTTTTATTTTTCACAAACAGAATAAAGAAAATTTATGAGGAAAAAAAGAAAAAGCGGAAAAAAACAGAATTCCAGAAAAAATGTCAAATACTGCAGACAGCAGTGAGAAATCCTTATTTTTTGGGGCTGCCTGGTGTGACTTTAGCTTGGTTTTTTTTGTATTTTACTTCAAAAACATGTTTATTAGTTTGTAAAAAATTTTTTATTCTTGTTGTTTTTATAAAATTACACCCAAAACTTTCATTCTATGTTGTAAAAACAGTTTGTTAAACATTTTTGGGGTTTCCACAGCAAAATGAATCCCATTTATCCAGACAGAATTTTCTGTTTTCACATGATTTTCTGTCTTGTGTGTGAATACAACATGGAAAAATGACAAAATAAAGGTAGTGTTACATAGGTGATTTGTTCTGATTAAAATTATACCAAATAAGCAAACTGGTTGTCTTTCAAATAAAAAAAAAAATGAGTTTTAGGTTCCAAACTATTAAAAATAAGTGT
>NW_023420888.1:0-1795 GCF_002922805.2 Oryzias melastigma
CTGTATGTAACTCAAGCACAGTCGATGACATTTACAGACAAATCTAAAGCACAGCACATTCTGAACTCTGATGAACACCCTCCCTCTCCTCCTCTTCAGGCTCCTCCTCGCTCACTGTTCCTGTGTTCTCACCCCCATTCCCTCTTTTCCTCACTCTGTTATCTTCTGCATCCATACCTACTGTTTGTCCGTCTACCCCCCTCCCTCACTTTCACACCTCTTCCTTTCCTCCTCGTGCTCCAACCTCTGCCACCTCTCCATGCCTGCATCACTTTCCCTCCCTCACAGCATCTCCCACCTTCTTTCTTTTCATTGTTTCAGCCACACACTTGATGGACTTGTGAAATTAGGAGCATTTTGTGTAATTTGGTTAAGCAGGCGCCGAGATTTTTTAACTCTTAAGTCCCAGCAAATGTTCCAGTTTTGTAATGAAAGTTTTACACTTAATTTGGCAACAATCGAGTCTTGTTATCCACAGTTTTATCAGGGACACACAAAAACAGTATGTCTTATTTTCAATGAAAACTGTTGTTTTTTAATTGTTTTTCTCAGGCTTACTTTATTTTTTTTTCTTCTTCTGAACATCTCTGCAGAGCATTTGTCTTCCCAGCCATCACATGATTTTACATTACAGATAACAGTGAATATATGACATGAATAATAATAACATCACATGTAAGTAACATTATGTTTAGATTTATCTGACCTTTTTTCATCTTTTCCCTTTAAATTTAATTTCACAAAATCTAAAAAAACGATTATTTAGCTTTATTTTCTATTTTATTTTAGTTTTAAGTCTGAACTTGACTCTTAAGAAAAGTTATAAAAAGATGCTTTCATTGAAGCAGGATGCTTTTCAGAGAAGGTTTGTCTTATTTTAGTGAGACAGTATACCAGAGAAAGTCCAGCCAAACTCTAAAAAAATGCCAATTGAGTTTTGTTTAAGCAATATAAAATGATCAACAACAAAATTAAAAAAGGAATATTACCGAGTATGGTTTGAATAAATGTCAAAATTGTTATTAATGCCAATTTTATTCAAGAGACAATTTTATTTCTCTTGATTTTAAAGTAATGGTTGGACTTAATCTGATGACTTTCTAGTTGAAGAGATGAGTGCAAACTCCAATTCTCCCTATTGTTTCAATTGAAGATATTTCTTTTTCTACATATTGCATCCAAATAGTTGTTTTTGCTATCAAGGTTCTTCAATAATGTCAGAAAAAAACTTTAAATAGCTTGAATTTTTGTGTAAAACATAAAACAAAGTATGAATTAATGAAAAAAGAGCAGTGAAAAGATGTTTTTCATCTACATGTTCCCCATGTTCGAAATAAATTTGGGAACGAAGCCTTTAGTTTTTTTGCTGTCTGCCAGCAACTTTCTCTAAACTCAGTTACCATGGTCTGAATTGGCTTCATTTAAATTTTTCTACACCTTTTCGTTTAGCAAAGAAACAGATTATATCCTTCACTGCCCATGTTTCTGATTGTCACTGTTAATCAATGAATAAATGCTGTAGCCTATTTATAGTAACGCAGCTCATAACTTTTCACACATCCCAAAGACTGTCTTGACATATTGCCTTCTAAAAACACGTTACTTTGTTTTACCTAAACTTTAAATTTAATGTTGGACATATCCCAAAGTCATCGCTTGTTTTGTATTTGTTTTATACTGTATTTATACTGAATTTATGAGACGTGTGATGCTGACCTCTTGGCCAGGTCGCCCTTGAAAATGAGATCCTGATCTCAATGGGTTTCACCTGGTTAAATAAAGTTTAAATACAAAT
>NW_023420889.1:0-1795 GCF_002922805.2 Oryzias melastigma
ACAAGGCATAACCAAGCAATTTGTTGAAAAAAACAAAAACACACACACTAGAATACACAGCGTTAGCTACACATTATGGCTCCTATTTGAAGACAACAAATGGCAGATAGACATTAAACTTTATATCCCATAAAGCATATATTTGATCAAATCTTATTTTAGCGGCGTGTATATCTTTTTTTACAGGAGAACTCAAATGGGAACATTGAGATAAATCAACTACTTATACAGTTTATAATAAATTACATTCATCTCTCCAACAGGACAATAAACCAGGAAGGGAAAGTGGGGCCGAGCATAACGAGAGGATAGAAAGGCTACAAACCCATCATTGAAGACAGGGGTGAAACAAAACCCAAATATCTATAGAGAAAGCTTTAATTCGCTAGTTAGAATTGTCAAAATAACCATTGTTGCTCTGATACCTTTTTTTCCTTTACATGTTCTTGGTAGTACAAAATTGTATTCATTATTTTTTTATCTCGGGTGCAAAGTTAACAAGGAAGTTATTCAAGATTTAAACTGGCCAGTCAGCCAATGGGAGAGCTGGAGAGATCAGCTGTGCGGCCGAATTTCCCTGCTTATACGGCGATGCGTTCGCCTGCATGATCTCAAACACACCTAAACACACATGTTGTCTATGGGGTGAGTTTGATTTTTTGGTTCGGGAACATTTAATTAATTCATAGTCTCATGAGCGTTAACGTGTATACTACATGGAGGTGCAACAGGACAAAAACAACATTAAATGATTCATAAACTTCTCATTTGTATTATAAATAGTCAGTTTAAATTTAATATAAATGTATTTCAAGGTAGAAAAACATAAATGGTGACATCGTGGAATAAAGCACCAAATTATTTAAAGAAAAAACAAATAAAAAAGAACATGCAGATTAAAAATGAATTAGTTAAGAAGAAAATCCAAAGTGAAAGGAGATCTAAGCTGCATGGAAAATACCACTGATGCACAGTACTGCCATAACAAAAATGTATTAGGACTGGTAGTTACCAGTACCAAATCAGAAGAGTGAGTCCAGCAGAAAAAAATCTGAGATAAAATGCTTTATTTTGAAGGGCTCCCCCTCCACACTTACAAGGACAAAGTGGAGAAAGTAGCATCCAGTATACGGCTATTTTCTATATTTGCATTCCACAAAATACTGCAAATATTGTCAGTTTTCAGCACTATACAAATAAATACAAATATATCCCCCAAGGACAACAAATGTCTTATCACAGAGCCGTGGGGTGAATTCCTAATGAGCATCATAGCTGGTGAAAGGAAAAGCCGATTAGAATAATGATATAATAATTTACAACTTAATTCCAAATTAATAGAGCTTGCACACCGAGAGCAGATATGATTGTGAGGAGTCCAAAGGGGACAGGATAGTGAGGAGGTTAGAACAGGATAATCAGCCCCTATTATTCCCCACCATGTTCACAAGCAGCAAGCTCAGCAATTTAGGACCCCGAGAATAATTAATCAAGCAAAATAACTATTAAAATGGTTCTTCAGAGCATACACTGTTGAACTTGCTACATTTTTTCATATACTTTTCCTCGTTCCGGGTTTGGTTTTCTTAAATTGTGGATTTTTTTCCCCATCTGTCCCACACTGAGAAATGCGTGTATTACTAAGATTATAACCTCAGGTTACTTATTTTGACAGCAACTGAGATTCAACTGTTTATCATATGAGTGTTTTTACAATCTGTCATCAGTTTCTCTGTAAATTTAAACTCAGAAAATGGAAAAAATACCTTGCATTGATTCTTTCCATGCCTTTGCT
>NW_023420890.1:0-1794 GCF_002922805.2 Oryzias melastigma
AGTTACAGATTATAAGTAATATATCAGTTTTAGACAACAAAGAATAACTGATGATGACATCAAAATATGAATGTTCCTGTTTTATTTTTTGACTTTACCTGCACGGATCTGACACAGCCAGTCGTTGTAGCTTTCACAGTTGGCGTCGTTCCAGGATCCGTTCTCGTCCCAGCTGTAGATCTGCACTTCGGCGCAGGATTCTGCGTTGTTGTGGTTGTTTGGTTCTCCCTCCTGCCAGTGCTGAAAGTTTACCTGTGCAACAACAAAAGAAAGACGACAACCCTTTATATAATCCTGCATCAATCAGATGGAATTGTAGTGATTGAGCAGAGCGGTTGACTCACTGGGCTTCCGTCGCTCCACACATAACCAGTGTTTGGGTCCGCGATGTGAAGCCCGATCCACGCTTTCCCACCTCTGTTGTGGAGAGAAGATGTCATTCAAAGAGTTTTGGGGTTTCACCTTTTGGAGTTTGAGTTGCAGCAAATGTATTTACTCCATACAACTCTTTAAAAGCTTTGAGAATGTGATGTTTTCATCAATGTAAAGCTTTTGTGTGCAGAAAAAAACAGTATAATGAATGTCCTCCAGATGAAGGTGTTGCTTGTCTCCAGATTTGTTTTTAATGTTGGACTTCAGAGCAGAGACCCATTTTTGTGAGTTGGTTGTTTCTGTGACGGTTTACCTTCTGGAAATCAGGTCTGTCTCGCTGTGGATGCTCATCAGGTCTCCTCCTATCGCCCTGCAGTAATCTCTGGCCTCAAACCAGGTCTTCTCGTCTGAGCGAGGTCCCGTGAAAAACTACAGACAAAAAACAAAAAAATGTGATGTTGATAAACAACAAAACAAACATTCATCAATATAATAACTGTCCAAACAGCAGTAAGTTTCATGTTTCTAAAATGTTTCACATCAAGATCTGAATTTAGTTTGTGATTTAGAGGCTGCGAAATGTAAAAAACAATTTTCCCATCTGGCCGTAAGCGGCAGATGGGACACTTTTTAAGACAAAAACTTAAGGGAATCTCTGAAAATAAAATAAAATAATCATCTTATGAAATGTAAATATATTTTTTAAAATAGGATGATCAAAGTGTATAATTGTGAGTAAATTGTTTTTATAGTTTCGGTAGAGGCTCTAGTATGAGCCCAAATGGGTTTGTTTGCAACTTCATGCACCAACTTTTTTCATTTTTTTCTATACTTCTTTATTTGTAATAGGTTGTATGAATGCAAATAAATAAATAAACAACTTGAGAGTGGAAATCTCATATAAATCAGTGTCACTTAAGATCTAAAAGACTGACTCTTCGGTATTGAAGTTAATGACTGAGTGTGCACGTGTGTGTATGTGTGTGTGTGTGTGCATACGTGTACTGTAGCAACACATTCTCACTCCAATTTGTCACATATTGAGGTTTGGTTCAGGACCCCTCTGCCACGTCTGCAAGCACATCTGGCGTTGGGTTTTGGTACTAGTACTGGACACGTCCCGGTACCAGTCCACGACCAGTGCTGGGTTAGGGTACCGGTACTGGAAGCGTCCCGAGGACCAGTCTACATCTGGTACCGTGTCCTGTGGACCAGTCCGGGGCCGGTACCGCACCCCCGAGGGTTGCGGACACCTTGATTTTACAAACAGCCAGAACGTCAAAAAGTGATGCGGAGGGTCCAGAAACAATCGTCAATATGTAATTTTATTTTTTTTTAATTTAAGTTTTTTTACTAAAATAGCTTAAAATGAAATCAGTCACAGAGAAACTGATGCTGTTGAACATGAAGTTTCTCCATGTC
>NW_023420891.1:0-1793 GCF_002922805.2 Oryzias melastigma
TCCAGAGAAAAAAAAAAACAATACAATGAAATTATTTTTGTTCCTCTTGATCAACAACCTGGAACTCTAACACCTGCAGCACACATGTCAAAGTCAAGACATGAGCCCCCTGCTTTGGTGATACTCATCTAAGTTTCATGCCTCCTTAATTCCTGCAAAGGGTCTCCTTTGAATGTAACATCCTCCAGATTTCGTCACCAGACAGTTCTATCAATCAGAATGAAGTTTATTGGATTCGCATTTACATATAACAACTGTGTGCCTTACAGGTGCTTTTCCTGCTCTCACAATTTGAATTAGCATACAAGCTAACCTTCAGAAATCTGAGTGTTGAACAAAGAGCTGTCCTCATCTCACCACGACGAGACTCATCCTGACACGCCCACTTTCATCCAAACACTTCCGTGTCCGGGAAGTCAGGTGTCAAGTCCCCCCCACCCAGGGTAGGAAGCAACATGTCTGTCAGGGTTAGTACTCATGTGGCCCCGGTGAGCCTTTGCCCTTTGACCTCATCATAATTATGACTCTCCATCTGACCTCATGCATTCTCTTCCCACATTAGTCAGTCTGATCCCATCAACGGTTCCCCCAGCCTTAATCAGAGATGAAGTGGCTCATCCTGGTGCTTGTGTAAGACGGTACATTCAGCTCTGCGTCCTGGAGAAGAAAATTCGAACTCAGGATACGAGGATTGGTCCTGATGGAAACCATCATCATGCGAGAGGCTTGATGATGACGCCATCTGAACTGCTGCTGTCAATAGGGATTCTTTAGCAAAACTTATGGTTCTAATACCAACACATTTTGACAGGGGCAGTATGATAATGCATTGACCTGCAGAGAGAAAGAATGAATGTCAATCTTCTAGGAGTGGAAGTTAAATTAAGATCAGAGCGAGCAGCTGCAGACTATTTCAGAGCTTCATCTCAGACTCTAAAAGTGCCAGTCAACTGCCTTAAAGTTCAGACACATCGAAAAGAAAAAAGACCAGTCTGTTTGTGACAATTAATCTGTGGTCAGTAAAAAATCAAACAGTGAAAATGACAATTCCACGAGAGGAGGGAACCAAAGAACTAAAGTAGAGCTGAAAGAGTGGTTTTGGTCCCAGAGGAAAAAGATCCGATACCTGCCATCGTCTTTTGCATTGGTCTGCAACCTGAGGCTCCGGAGCCACATGTGGCTCCACTGTGGCTCTCTGGGTAAAAGAAAAACAAAGTTTCATTTTAAAAAGTAGTTTTAAAACAAAAAGTAACTCAGTTAGTTGTAACACAAAATTAAAGGAAATTAAGATGTCATTCTAAAAGGAATTTGTCTACGATACCCATAATGCTCCATAAAATCCATTTAGTGGCTTCTTTGTAGTTTAACAAAGTTGCAATAAAATATTTTGACATATTTTTGCGCATAAAGTTGCACAAAAAGCAAATTCATGCTTACAGCACACCAGATTACAATTTAGATTTTCTATTTTTGAACAAATTCAAGATTTTTAAGTGAAAATCCAGTATGATCACTTAGTTAATTTGATAATTAATTTCTGGCTGTTAGTAAAATTAACAGTTTTTCTTAATCATTTAACATTTTTTAAACAACATTTGTTGCAAGATGGTCCAATGTGACTCAGGGTATCTTTTATTTTGAAAGGAAGTCCTGTGAAACTCTGTTAAAAGTTATTTCATATTTTGAAAACAGGGCTATTTTCTCTATATGTTTATGCTTTTTGTTCAAAGAAAAACAATACTTAATTTATATTTATCCTAATGGTGACAGTAAAAAATCAGTGTTCTACCTTT
>NW_023420892.1:0-1792 GCF_002922805.2 Oryzias melastigma
CACCACGGCTGCCCAAGAACCCTATCCTAGGTTTATGTCCATGGACATAGTTCTAGGACTGGAAACTATGTCCTAGAACTATGTCCATGGAACTATGTCCTAGGACAAAGAACTATATCTTAGGACATAGTTTTATGTCCATGGACATAGTTCTAGGAGATACTTTCCTGTCCTAGAACTATTTCCATGGAACTATGAACTAAGACAGAGTTCTAGGACATAGGAAATAGAACTATGTCTTAGAACAAAGAACTAAGTCCTAGGACAAGGACATACAACATAGTTCTGTTTCCTGGGACCAAGTTTTCCTGTCCTTGAACTATGGCCTAGAACTATGTCCTAGGCCATAGTTCTATGTCCTAGGACATGTTTTCTGTCATGGAACATAGTTTTAGGAAACTAGAACAGTTTGCTGTCCTGAAACTATGACCTTTTTTCACTATACGATGCAAAGGGTTTGTGTGGTAGCTCTTCATAGATTTATAAAAAAACGTTTTTATTCTATTAAACAAGTTGTAGGTCCTTACAGCGTTTTCCCTAAAGCCTTCATTAAAACGTTGGCAGTGAATTTCCATAAAACAACTTGCCGTGGTTGTATCTCTTATTAGTTTAGTTTTATTTGGGATAAGTGGAGCTCAGAAAAACTCAACAACAGATTTACTTAAAAACATTAAAACACCTTTTAACTTGAAGGAATAAAGGACAGGGCTGCACGGTGGCGCAAGTGGTTAGCGCTCTCGCCTCACAGCGNTCCAACTGTCCAAGTTTGAGCAAAATAGAGTAAGTATATTTTACCCGTAACCCTTCATTAGGGTGTTATAATAAATGCTTTTACATTTTAACCATAAGTCATTATTTATCGGTCAGAACTGGAGAATATATTAATTTAACAAAATGAAAAATAACTGGCTGACTGACTGGTGGATAATCTGCATAACAAAAAATTGAGGAAAATATATATTTTTAGGCTGCACGGTGGCGCAAGTGGTTAGCGCTCTCGCCTCACAGCGAGAAGGCCCCGGTTCGAATCCCGGCTGGGACCTTTCTGTGTGGAGTTTGCATGTTCTCCCCGTGCATGCGTGGGTTTTCACCGGGGACTCCGGCTTCCTCCCACCGTCCAAAAACATGCTTCATAGGTTAACTGGTGACTCTAAATTGCCCCTAGGTGTGGATGTGAGAGTGGATGTGTGTGTGATTGAGGCCCTGCGACAGACTGGCGACCTGTCCAGGGTGTACCCCGCCTTCGCCCATCAGTGGCCGGGATAGGCTCCGGCACCCCGCGACCCCGAAAGGGAAGAAGCGGTCAAGAAAATGGATGGATGGATATATTTTTAGGTTAAATCTGATAATTCTTAAATATTTGTATCTGATCTTGATTATGAGTTTTCCTTTTTAACCCCAGTCTTGGTTGAAAACAGTTTTAAATCTTGATTTAATGTGGTATTACAATGAAAAACATCAGATATGATACACATGAACATTTGTGTTCATAAAGTCTAAAAAGTTTTTCTTACTCTCTAACGGCTGCTAAAATAAAAATGATTATTTTTTTCATATGCTAAGTCTACAAACAGACCTAAAAATTCTTGTAACTCCACCTATTAACCATTTACAGTAAACTTTATCAAAATTGTTGTGTTTGGAGTTGATGCTATAGCTTACAGCTCTCTTTTTATTTGGTTATATAAAGGTAAAAAGAGTTTTAAAGAAAGAAACCCTTAATATATGAAGTGTTTTATGGTGATGGAGTGAACATAAGTTTCTGTCAGAAGACACTGAAGTCATTCGTTGG
>NW_023420893.1:0-1792 GCF_002922805.2 Oryzias melastigma
CATTGGAATATTAAATATCAAACGTATCGTATGTTTTGGACTAAATGTTGCAGCAGCAAAAAAAAAAGGCATAACAAATGTTCTAATGCTGCTTTTACTCCAAACACAACAAATTTGCATCCAATGTCTCTTTTTCGATGTGCGTCAAATTTTCTATGCTTGTTTAAAAAAGATTTCATAGACTTGACCTAACTCATAGAGGCAGCCGAAAAAGGAGACAAAACCTTCGACTTAGATCTTGAAAAGTGCTGGTCGGACCTTTGCTGTGGGTTTCATTGTGCGTCGACAGAAGCTCCGCCCTAACCGATCTGTTCCATTTTTTTTATGGACCTACAACCAACAGAGGAGCAAAAATGCTACAAATATATCCACTCAAAATCCTGTACTTGTCCGGTCGAGTCCAGTCTGGACCGCTTAATGGAAACGAGGCGCCACAGTGCCCTCTAGTGGTTGTTAGTTGGAAAATTACAAATAAATTAACCAATATTTATTTATTTATTTATTTTAAAAGACATAATTCACTCATGAGTAAAAGTCACATCCCTGTCCAAACTGTGCCAAGAACCGTGATTTATTCTCTAAAAAAAATAAAGTAATTAGAATCCACTGAAATGCCGATTTGTTTTAGTTTGGTTTCTATTTTTAAAAAGTTGCATAAAAACCCACTATATATGCATTTAACATTTATATTTTGTAAAGGAAAAACACTTCATGTAAGATCACAAATCTTCTTCTTGCAGGTGAATGAAGTCCTGATGGCAGGCGTGTCCCACACCAAAGCTGTCACCACCATTCGGAAAGCTAAAGGAGTGGTGCATTTGTTTGTGTCTCGACCGCCTGATCAGAATCCAAACACTTACCTGGCGTATCTACCCATCAACTCTGACACATGCAACGGCAACGCGGGTATCCATTTGAATTAATTTAACGAGTATTTTTATATTCGAGAAAAATTCAACTTTAGTTAGGATTGTAAATACTCATGTCTGCATCACCTTTATGCTGTTTCCAGATGTGAGTGAGAACAGTGGAGTAAAAGCGAAGCTTCACGCTGCACAAGATGAGCTGAAATCAAACAATCTCCCTGCCATTCCCCCCATAGGTACTTAAAGACACACAGAGACAGCATAATATTAGATTAATTCAACTGTATTCATGTTTTAAGTTCAAATCTGACCAAACTCTCACAGCAGATTATGAAGCGGACCCGTTGGAGCAGAAAAAAGAGCAGAGCGCCGCGCTGTCAGAGGACACGGACTGCGATGGCTCCTCCTTACCCGAGGACTCTCCTGTGGTACAAACCTGAACATTTACACTCAGTGAAACGGCCTTGAACGGGCTCAGATTTCCGTTTAAAACTAACGCTTCATCTTTTCAGACTCCTCGGAAAGCCGGATGGCACGAGGAGAGCGTGGACGATCCAAGAAACGAAAAGTACGCAACTTATCTGAATAAACAATCCTTCAGGGGAAAAAAATCTGTAAGCCATAACTTCTTTTTGTGTGTTTTTCTTTTCAGCACCACCTATCTGCAGATGAATACCGAGCAGCCAGAGGAGGATGAAATCACGTGGGGAAGTGATGAACTGCCAATTGAGAATCTTAACTCCCAGTCAAAAGATGGTAAACTTTTTCTTTCCACTCTGATTAGAGCCAATAATGGAACATTTTTGGCTCAATTTTTAGTCATTGTCTTTGCTTTGTTTTTTACTTGTTACACAGACAAACCAATCATCACACAGGACGAGCTGACCTCTTTGCCTCTGGTGCGAGTGGTTCCTGACGGCCAGTAC
>NW_023420894.1:0-1792 GCF_002922805.2 Oryzias melastigma
TTTTCAGTATTATCAGTCCTGTGGCCACAAAATACAAATTTGTGTTCACCAAATTCTAATTTGTGTCCACAAATTGGTAATTTCTCCACAAAAATGTTCATTTGTGTCCACAAAATGGCAATAAAATGGTCATTTCTTCACAAAAAATTTCATTTGGGTCCACAAAATGGTAATTTCTTCACAAAAATGTTCATTTTGGTCCACAAAATAGCAGTAAAATGTTAATTTAGGTCCATAAAATGGTAATTTCTTCACAAAAATGTTCATCTGTGTCCACAAAATGGTAATTTCTTCACAAAAATTTTTATTTTGGTCCACAAAATGGGAATTTCTTCACAGAAAAATGCTAATTTCTGCACACAAAATACTATTTGTTCTTACAAAATACTAATAAAATTGTAATTTTTGCCCAAAATACACTTATTTATGCTCACAAAATCATAATTCACAAATCCTTACTTTTTAGGAAACAATCTGTTTTTTTCTTTTCTGAATGTCACCTCCAGATCTCTGTATGATATTGTGTCTGTAGATATTCTGAGCTCCACCACAAAATCTTAAAGGAAAGAACTACAAGCTGAAGTTCTGCTGTTTGAATTCTCTCTGTGGGATTAATAAAGTTCCATTAATTCAAACTCTACATTTAAGATCCACCTCTGAACGGATCAGCCGAGTAAATACGGGTTCTGATTGTGGCCTCATTTGTTGACACATTTATGTGATATGAAAATTAGTTTTAAGATGCTAAATGTGTGTGTGGTGGTGGTGGGGGGGGTGTTTACCCAGTTTATCGTCACACTGACAGACAAAAACACATTCTCAGGATTCTTCTTTATTTATAGATTTTCAGATCTACCCGACAGTTTTCTTATTTGATCTTAAAGAACTTCAAAATGTTTAAATTACATCTAAAATGTTTTCTTCTATAAAAATTCACCGGCTTCTACTCCCTTGAACTGACACTCCCAGTCGTCTTTTGTTTTTCTTCAGGAGGCAGAGTGTGGAGACTTCAAGGGCGTGGTGGTGGAAGTCTCAGGCAGAGCTTTTTACACCGGAGTGTCGCGGTTTGTGCAGGAAACGGAGGACCAGCTGACCACGGGGTTTCTGCTGAAGTGACACTTTAAACCCCTCAAACATGCACCATCAGAAACTAGAAAGTGTGGAAGAAATCTTTGAAAAAAAATCATTCTTGATGCTTAAAGTTTAGAATAGCACTTCAGTTTTTTGTAGAATATATAAAACAGTTAGAAAAATGTGTCATCTGTGAATTCAAATATGTAGTTGCAGTGAACACATTTGTCCACTAGATGGAGCCATACATTTACTTTCAATGTGGAAAATCAAAGTTTGCCAATAAAAACAAATGAAAATTAAACACTTAAAAAAATCATAATCAATATCTCCTGTTTATTTTCATCAGGTCATTTTACAGTGGAAGGCAGTATTTAAATTATAAAAGGGGGTGGAGTCTGAGGCCGTACATCCACGGACAGTTTTGTTTGGATGCAGCCAGCGCGCAGAAAACTGTTCCAGCACGTGAAAGCGGAGAACTCTTCAGAGGGAAAGGAGGCCGACGGGTTTCAGTACGTGATTACTGTCGCTTAGTCATGTGCCACATGCACACTTCATTTTGCCGCCACAAAGAAAAATCATGAGTTAAGGCCAGCTCTTAACATGACAAATAAAACATTCAGGGATCGTGTATTTATATATTTATATACTTTAGTTGACTGCGAGAGAGCAGCAGCGTCAGAGTTCAGGCGGGCAAAAGCGCTTCCTCTCATCCTATGAA
>NW_023420895.1:0-1792 GCF_002922805.2 Oryzias melastigma
TGGAGGGCAAATGACACCAAAAATTTATTCAACACAAGAGCATATTAGAGAGAATTAAAAAAGCTAAATGGATAATAAAAAGCAACACGTTTTAGAAATCTACACAAAATTCCAGAAACCAAAACACAATTTTAGAAAACGTAAAATTAAAATAATAAAAAAAAAGCATTTCAGAAAACAGAAGTAATTTCCATAAATTCATATGAAAAGTTAAAAAACAAAACACAATAAGAAACCGAAAAAAATAGAAACTATGAGATATCGCTGATTGGAGTATTACATCCTAAACGGCTCAGAATTGTAAAAAAAAATGTTTTTTAAAGCTTAAAATAGCTACAACTATTAAGGTCGCCATTTTTTTCCGAGCTATATGGGTTGGGTGGTCGGGGGCCCTCTGGTTTCGGTTGAGGACTTCTGGTTCTGGATGTTGATCATTGATGTCTGTCTTGTGACACCAGTAAAGTTAGGTTTGGGAGGCTGTAAGCTAGCCAGAAGAGCATGTAAACAGAGAGCTCTCAGCAACAGAGAGCAGAAGGTGGGTGGAGTTGCTCCGCCCAATGGTTCCACCCACAACTCGAAGGTGAATTTTTAATAAACTCCTGCTGCTTTGCAGAAAATAAGTCCAAGAAAACAACAGTTTTTTTTATCTTGGCAAATAACACTATAATTACAATTAAAAGACCAACATGAATGCTTTTAAAAAGATGATCGGAGTGGGACTTTAAGCTGGTAAGACAGTTAAATCTAAGAGAATCAACATGGGTGATTCAGTTGGTGAGTTGTGGTGGATTCAACCGATGGATCTCTCAGAGAAAATCGAGCTAAAAAGCGCCATAAACAGCCTTCAGACATTGATGTGTGACTGGCTTAACTGGGAGGTGACTGATGAATGGCAGATGTCGCCGCCAGGCCTCCGCCCTCAGCAGTGTTGAAAGGTTAATCAGCAGCACAGCAAAAACATGTGGCACAAACACTCCATGATTCAGTTCCTATTCTTCATTTTTCTCTAATGACATTGCAAAACTGCTCGTAAATTAAATAATTGTTGATTCAACCACTTATGTTGCAAAAATTTCCCATTTAAAAAAAATCTAGTTTGGGTTAGGACTATTGGGAATTTGGTACCACCGAATCCATGTTAACTTCAATATAAATGATTTAATAAAAACGAAACATCTCCTGACTTGAGAAATGGTTTGGAAAATATCACTTATGGTGTAATAGTTGTTTATTCATCCTATATTAGCATGAATGTCTAATTGGTGTCGTAAATTACGTCGGGTTTCTTACAGGATGCGGACAGCCAACCAAGTCTGTTGCTGTTGCACTCTGCCTCTGCTTTCAAATGGCCAGGCCTCATTAGGTCGGAAGAATGTTAACAAGCTTGAGTGTTCAGAGGAAAGCAGATGACCGCCTGCTTTCAGCATCAGAGGGACGCAGTGTTATGAAACACACGTATGGATGTGTGACACCATTATGAACCTACAAGGCCAGTGTTGACCTCAATTTACAGAAAACGTTCACTTTTTGCAGGTGATCAGGAGAACTTGGTGCATTGAAGAATTAAAATTAAATTTCTTGTAATCTTTTATTGTGTCTGGAAGATATTGTTAAAGGGCAACCACAAGAGCCAACCATAATAAGCTAAAACAGCTTTCCCAGTCAATCTTAACCAGTGGTTAACGCTTCATTAAACCTTGTAACTGCGATTAAGCTAAGATCTTAATTGTTATGAACCTCAGAGGTGGGCCTCAGTCCCGGCTATCAACCTGCCAACACTTAATTTTTGTTG
>NW_023420896.1:0-1791 GCF_002922805.2 Oryzias melastigma
GCATTGTTGGATCCGCAGCTCCTCTGTTAACCACGATCGCTTCATCTGTAGCCGCTCCCACGTGCCGCTCCACGGCAAGAACAAGACGCCGACGTCTCTTTTGATAGATGATGATGAGCGCTAGGCAAGGCAAGGCAAGGCAAGGCAAGTTTATTTGTATAGCACATTTCATGTACAGAGACAATTCAAAGCGCTAGTGCCGTGGCAGAAATTTGAATCCATCTTGTCGTGTTATCAAACAGCAAAAAGGGTCCAACTGCTTACTTGTTAGAATGTTTATTTTTAACACCGCTGAACAGGCTACTCACATGCATCTGGCTGATTGACATATAAGGAGACTGTTAATAGTCTAGCTGCACGGAATGTGCTGGTCACTGCTGTGACGTCATCTAAATGTTCCCCTGTCGTTCTGTAACAGAATCCTCTTAAAACAATACTTCTTTTTATCCATCGCTCTAGTTTTGAATGACTTATCGTGTGAGTTAGGTTGTGTTTATTTGCATGATTATTATCAATGTTATTCCAAAATTGCGTCATTTTTTTTCGACATTTTCTAGAATTTCTAAAAGTTTAGCGCATATGTGTAATTGAAACCTAGCAAATATGGACTAGAATATTGCGTAAGGGCATCTTATGATCGTATCATTTTACGACATAATCTGTTCAAATATGTAACGTTACACTTAGCATATGCATGACAATTGTACGTTCCATTTTTTAACAAGGCTCCCTAACCCTTTAACACCTGGGAGTTAAACTCAAAATTTTTACCATAACGGCATGAGCCGCTTTTATTCAGGAATCACGTTGATCGTGTTAACGGTAGAAAAGTTACAGTAAATCAAAAAACATAAACACTGGAGCTCCGGTGTTACAGGGTTAAGGTGGCCACATGAGCCTCAAGGGACCTGTAGGGCGCTCCCTATAGGATTCAACCGCTCCGCCCTACGACCCTTTAGGAGCCCGGACAACCCAAAAACCTGCAGAACCTGCACAGGAGAATGTGACTAAAGCTCAAGGTTTGGAGTTGGGAAGCTCTTCCTTTATAGATTATAGCACCCAAAATGTAAAGTTTATTGATAAAGTTCAATTTAACATTACATTTTATGATTCAAGATTAACTGAAACACGTTTGTGGACCTGCTTTCATCTCATTTAAGGTCATCAGTGTCACTAGATCAGCTTTATGATCACAGCTGGCTTTAGGCTTGTTGTGAATTGTTGGTCAACAAGTCACTTCCATGCAATCTGCTTTTGTGTCCTCTCCAATTTTTAACAAATGTCTGTACTTCCTGTTTTAAGAAAACACTACCTCTTGCTAACTTGTTGATAAGTTATTCTAATCACAAATCAGATTTTTTAAATGTCTGGCTTTTATCACCAGAAGAAAGAAAGCTTTGCAGCTCTTATAGCTGAAAGTTACGTCTGATAAACAAAGAGCGAAGTGATACACTTTTTTGTCAACATTGGACTTTTTTAAATTAGTTTTAAAATTTTATTTATTTTTTTATATTAATTTTTATTTTCAATCATGTATAATATATATATATATATATATATATATACACATGTATATATTTTGTTTTATTTAAAAAGAAATACCAGCATCAGAGAAAAAGGTCTCTTCTTTTTGTTCCCTTTCATCTCCCATGAGTATAAGTTGTTTTTTACTTTTTAATCTCACTTCAGTACATAGTCCCTGTATGGTTGTCACTTAGCAGTCCTAAAGGAACTTGACCAGTGTGTATTTTTACTTCTTTGTTTTCTGATCTCGGGCCTTTTTGTGTTTTT
>NW_023420897.1:0-1791 GCF_002922805.2 Oryzias melastigma
GATACATATATCGCAAAATGAGTATTGCGATACATATTGTATCGCGAGATGAGTATCACGATACGTATTGTATTGAAAGATGAGTACCATAATACATACTGTATCACAAGATTAGTATCGCGATACATGTTATATCGCAAGATTAGTATCGCGATACATATTGTATCGCAAGAGTATCACGAAAAATATTGTATTACAAGATGAGTATCATGATACGAGTTGTATAGCAAAACGAGTAACACAATACATTTTGTATCGCGAGATGAGTGTCACGATACGTATTGTATTGCAAAATGTGTATAACAACACATACTGTATCACAAGGTTAGTATCGCGATACATATTGTACCGCAACATTAGTATCGCAATAGATATTGTATCACATGACAAGTATCACAATACATATTGTATTACAAAACGAGTATCACAATGCATAGCGTATCGAAAGATGAGTATCCCGATAAATATTGTATTGCCAAACTCTTGCCAATATACACACCCCCAATGCAGATTATTGTCTATGGGCATGATGTGGACAATAGATCGTAGTGAAATATATGCGACACAGTAGGGTTAGTATAGGTGAAGTAGGAGAAATGCAAGTCCGCATGTGAATTTTTTTATTTTCCTCAACGCCCACAACACCCTGCTCACTGCTAAAGGAGCCCGTTAGTGCTGTTCACGTGATACGTGTGTACTCCTTATACGCCACCTCACTCTTAGAAACAAGGAAATTAGACAAGTTTTTGTTGAAGTCCAACATAAACCTTCTTATCACATGGACATACCATGCTTGCGCATTCATGTGCTGTCAATAAGGGGCCAGTACTTGTCTCATACTAACGACTAGAGTGCGACGTTAGGGTATTGTATGACAGCATTATCTTTAGATCATAAATGCAAACAACTTTTGCTACATTTCCATTACAAATACTTGCTGATAAGCTTAGCACGCACACAACAATTTTGCGATCCATTTTCATAACGTCCCTTGAAATGGCCTTACAAGACACACCGTAGATGCGTCCGGTCATGTCTACAACACTACATGGACCTGAACAACCTAAAATCCCATATGGGATATCTCCCATACAGGACTTAAATGCTTTAGGTAAAAATGGGTTTTACCCTAACTTACATAGACTTTTCATTGAAAGTGCTTGCTTGAACTTGAGTTACAGAAGGGGATGTGAACGTAGCTTCAGGCTGAGGACATGGATTTAGTCATTTCTTATGTCTTCCGTAGCTTTTAACCGTAAGATGTTTTACATGTTTTCATCATGGAAAATCTACATTAAACCACACTTTAAACTGCACAGTTTGGTGTCAGAAGTGGGATTTCCTTAGAAGTAATATTTTATCCTAGAACCTTTAACAATATTGCCCCTAAAAAGACATTTTTGACATGAACATGTCTCCAAATTGTGGTCAATTTCTGGTGTAATAATTTGAAATGATGGGCTCTGTCAAGAAGAAAACTAACTGATGGATAGGAAAAGACAGAAAAGGAATAGATTTTTATTGGTTAGTTTGTTGGTTTTTTAAAGCATTTTATTGCTTCCCACCTCAGTTCTGTTTTTATTCGACACCATTTAGTTTTAGGTGTCCCTTGTTTGCAGCACTGTAATGCAGCTTTGTTTCCAACTGTTTTAAGTCCTTTCTTTTTGGACTTTTTGTGAGTAAAGATGTTTAATTTCATTTACTGTTGTCGTTTTCGTACAACATATGGCATTTTCCTCCATTTTTAATTGAACAATCAGTCATTTCTTTATTGGCATTTAAAAAAAGAAG
>NW_023420898.1:0-1791 GCF_002922805.2 Oryzias melastigma
GAGATGGTTTGGACATGTTCAGAGGAGAGACAGTGAATATATTGAAGGATGCTGAGTCTAGAGCTGCCAGGAAAGAGGTCTAGAGGAAGACCAAAGAGGAGGTTTATGGATGCAGTGAACGAAGGCATGAAGGTGGCTGGTGTTAGAGTGGAGGATGCAGCATACAGAGTTAAATGGAGGAAAGTGATTCGCTGTGGCGACCCCTGAAGGGAAAAGCCAAAAAGAAAAGAAGACATAGTTACTGGCTTTAAATATTGCTAAGATTGTATCTCCTGCATTATTAAATGATTACACTTTTATTCTCTGATTGAAACCATTGATTATCCTTTGACTAAGTTTAAAAGGCTCAGCTGTGTGCCTGGAAGTTTGTCTTAGTATTGACTGCCACACTTTGCAATAGTTTTCCCTGCGAAAAAAAAGTGTTATTTTCATTGTACCCCACTTTTCTCCAACTGTCATATAATAAAACTCTTATTTATTAGTTAAGAGTTTTGCTCCCACCTAAGTTCACAATGAACCATCATACAACCCAATCTGGTCCGGTGAAACTAATATTTGCCTAACTAGGCCTGTCTGAGTGAGACAAATCTCCACCACAGAGGCTTTTGGTTGTTGGCTGAAGCCTGACCTCTAAAGCTCACACCACGTTCAAACGGCCACTTTCAGCGTAGTCTACATGCTTTCGTAGGTATGTTGACATGGGAGAGGGGTCATCTGGACCCCACAAGATAGCGCCCTGAACTTTTTTTCCAAGGATTTTTTTAATCTTCACTGTTGTCTGTGGCAGACATGAAATCCTTTCCACCTTCATCCACATTTGTCATGGGATGAATAACACGCTTGGCTTGGGTCATCTGGACCCCGTAAGATAGCACCAGGGTTATGCATGTTTCGAGCTTCAAAGCTTTTACTTTCACATGTCACTACGTAAGTTTCTACAACTGTTTTTTGGCTCTATGTACAGAATGTTGCATTAAGAGTTAATGAAGTTAATATTTATTAAAGACTTTCATTTTTCAGCCTGCATGCAATTAAAATTTCTATTTTAAAGTTTTGTAAAATAACACCATGAGAAAACTATCAATACATAACTGCATTTTCTATTGGACATCTCAAGATAGTCGCGTCCTCCTCGGAGTGCCAAACGTTTTTAAATTGATCGGGGAGCAGAAATGAATAACTGTGGTCAGAATTATGATGCCACGACTTTCAAATATTAGAATAGAGCTGTGAGATTTGCACCGCTTCAACATTTCCCACCAAGCTTCTTCCAACTGTGGACAGCAGATATGAAGTAAACAGTAGCAAAAGAAAACGAAGAAGAGGATCTCCCTACTCATCCTGTGTGAACACCGAGGACTTCTTGAACATGCGGTATGAACAAGGCTCATTTACACTGGTCTGTTTTAGTGCGTTTCCATTGTATTGATAATAGAATGTTCATTAATTAATCGGAATGTTTTAATCATCTCTGTCATGTCTGGGTCTGACATCCGCCCTCTGCAGCTTTTGCATAACCAACTTATCAAAACAACATCGGTGAAGATCTTGCTTTTTTATGACACCTCTGACTCTCCTGCAAGAAGAAAGTTTACTGGGACTTCAGTATTGCTGAAACACTGTAAGAGGTTTAACAGGGACACCACCCACACCACTAAATGTAGCAGTTCTGTGTCACCTCGCAGTAGTCCTGATCTTCCTGCCATACCCAGACAGAGAAGCAAGGTGGAAACAAAAGGAGAGGCAGGAAGAGTTTAACATCGCCCTCAGGTCTCACATTATCTGTCCTTT
>NW_023420899.1:0-1791 GCF_002922805.2 Oryzias melastigma
TTTGACATGACCAACTAAGGACAAGTCTTGCTTTCCTGACAAAAGAGATTTTTTAATTTTTTTTTTTATTAAAAAATTTGTTGGATGACCGTCTCATCAAGCATCATCTGTCAAGCGTTGGTGATGTGCCGAGTAGTGGATGGAGTGTTTTTACGATACACGTTTTAAGGCTTACTTCATTTAGGGGAGGAGCTGAAAATGATGACGAAGCCTTGTTGCCAGGCGGGAAGGCGTGACTGATTCAAGAAGTTGTTCCTATTTTGCTATAAGTTTTGACAGCAATTGGAATCCCTCAGGCTCCATTCAAAATGTGGGTGTTTGTGGAGTTGCAGAAAGTGAGGATGTCGAGATAGTTTGAATACAGGAAGAGAAGTTTGGAGAGTTTGGAAGTTCAGTAGAAACAGTTTTTTTTAGTTAAAAAACAGTTATATGTTGCGAAAAATCTGCAATTAGAGTGGTTGCCTAAACTGCAATAAGGGTCAATGCATATACACGCACACATCACTGCACTGCATATGTTTTGTCCAGTTTCATTCACAAGTTTTCTGCAGAATGCCACACACACTTCAAATTCATACCAAATGCTATTTTAGCCCCCAGCAGATGTCTTAACTACAGCAAATCAAATTTCAAAAAGCTACGATGTGACGTTCTGTATCGAGGCTTCAGCTTTCGTGAAGCGCATATCGAGGCTTGCTTCATCTGGGGGAGGAGCTGAAAATGACGATGTCCGAAGCTTTGTTTACCTGACTGTACCCTGTGACTAAATCATTCAGTAGTTCAGATGTGCCGCGAGTTTTGATAGCGGCATGAATCCCACAGGTTCCATCAGTGAGACTTAAGAGAGTTGGAGAAACTGTTGTTTTTGAATAAAACAAACAAAATGTGAGTTTGAAGATGGTTACAGATAGTTTTGATAAAAGTAGAGAGGATTTGGAGATTTGGCCGAGCGAAGGGACAGAGTCAGGAAAGAATGGAGCCAGCCAAGAGGAGGATGTCCCCTGTGTGGGAGCACTTTAATCTCATTTTACCCAACAAGGTATGTACAGTAATATTTCAAGATATGTTTTCATAATTAAAATTGATTTTGCAATGCAATTTATCTTAATCCGTATTTACTATCGGTCAAGGTGAAGTGTTTGCTATGTGCCTGGGAGCTGGGGTATAACAACAACACCACATTCATGCTTAGACACTACAGAGCTTTGCATGAGACTAAGGACAACAGAGACTTTAACATACAGTGAAATGCATACATTTTAAAAATGGAAGAAGTTAATTTTTGATATTATTTGTGTTTGTTGTTTTTCTTTTCTAAGGAGAAACATCTCAAATAGATAAAGACCTGGTTACCGTGGTGATAGAGGATATCCAGCCATTTAGTGGAGGACTTCAATGATTTGTAAAATCATTAAATCCCACCTATCTTCTCCCCAATAAGAAGGTAAGAAAAGTTTAGAAAATTGTCATTTTACTGAATAAAATCATTAACAATACAGACTGGCAGGACTGAGGCTCACTGGTCACAGGACAGCTGCACTACATACCGACTTAAAGCCACCTGGTACTTTTAAACTAAATGCTTTTTCTTTCATTTAGGCCTTGAAAGCCACGGTGGAGACCAGGTACCATGAGATGAAGGAGAAAGTCTGACAGGACATATGTGAACCTTCTTCAACACAGAGGCCCAACTGACATTTTGTGGATGATACCAGCAAACTCAACACAATTGTTTTGGGAGAGCAACATTTTCCCATGGCACACATTGGAGAAAATATTGCAAAAGTGAAA
>NW_023420900.1:0-1791 GCF_002922805.2 Oryzias melastigma
GTCACACACTTCCTCATCTTGCTTCTATGAATAAAACAAGACATCTGAAGGGTTTCCTTGTTTGGGTTTTATTTTCAGAACATTTGTCTTTTTTATTTTATTTTTTATTTTTTTTATTTAGCCTTCATTTATCCAGGCAGGACAGATTAAGAACAGCCTTCTTATTTTCAACTGTGGCCTGGCAAAAGGCAAGACCTTTTGAGAAAGAAAAGAGGAAATAAGTTACAGGATACAAAAAAAAACATTGAATATATGAATAATGAAGTCCAGTTCACAGATGAATAAAGCGTACAGTGGTGAGTGATGGTAGATGACCCTTCTTACCAAACCACATGATTTTTGTCTTGTTCACATTTAACTTTAGGTGCAGTCTGGAGAAGGAAAGTTGGATTTCATTAAAACTATGTTGAAGCTGTTTTTTCACAATGTCCAGAGAGGGACCAACGTAATATAGAACTGTGTCATCAGCATAAAGACGAATTAGAGAATCACCTGCAGAGTCATCTATGTTATTGATGTATATTGAAAAAAGAGTGGGACCAATGATGGAGCCCTGTGGTACACCAGTGGTGACACGAAGTGGGTGAGAAAGAAATTGTTCTGATTTAACACACTGCTTTCTTTTCCTGAGATAGTTTGAGAACCATAACAGAGAGTTTTCAGAGACACCAACATTTTATAGCCTCTCAATAAGACAGGAATGATTTGCAGAGTCAAATGCTTTAGCCAAATCAATAAAAATTGCTGAGCACTTCAATTTTGAATCTAAAGCAGAGGTAATATCGTTAAGAACTTTAAGGCTCGCTGTTGTGCACCCATAACCGGACCTAAAACCCGATTGGACAGGAGAAAAAATGTTGTGACTTTTGAGATAGTCTGCAAGATGATTATTTACAATTCTTTCAAAAACCTTCGCTAGACAAGGGAGAATGGAAATTGGTCTGTAGCAGTTGATCAGACCGATCCCCAACTTTAAAGAGTGGACGCACCAGAGCAGATTTCCAGGCCTGAGAGAATTTCAGCAGTTTGAAGTGAAAGATTAAAAATATTTGTAATAGGGCCTTTTCTCCATTTCTGTAAACAAATATTCCTGTGACTAAAAACACAAACTAGTATTGACTTCCTGTTTAAAGTCCCACATTCATTCCACATGCAACAAGATTCTGGGTACAAAAGTTTCCAGATTGTGATGTCATCCTGTTTCATTAGGGGTGTCGATTATCAGAAGTAGAATCAAAACATTGTGCAGGGACACATTTGAATTCTTCCAAAAGCATTCTGGGAAGCTATAATCTATTTGGTGTAAGAATATTGACAACCTCAGTGAAGCATGGTGGTGGAAGGTTTATGATTTGATTCAGCTGAAACTGAAGCTGCCGTCATCCATCTTCAGAACCAGTTCTTTTTAGGGCCAGGGGGTTGCTGGAGCCTATCCCAGCTAGAGTTGGGTGAAGGCAGGGTATACTCTGAAAGACCAAACACCCCAAAGGGCAATCTGGAGTAACCAATTAACCTTTTTTTTGGACTGTGGGGGGAGCTGGAGAAAACCCACACGCATGAGAATACATGAACTCCATATAGAAGGAACTGGGATTTGAACATGGGCCCTCTTGCTGTGAGGCAAAAGCACTAACCGCTACACCACGTAGATCTTGGTGTTTTACACTTGAAAGAATATGACCAGTTCTGTAAGTTTTGGTTTGAGCATTTCTGACTTGTGCTAGAAAGAAGGACAACAGTCCAAAGCAGCAGAAGAATGTTTTTCTTTAGAAAGTCCCTCCAGGATTTTGC
>NW_023420901.1:0-1790 GCF_002922805.2 Oryzias melastigma
CTCAAACCTATCAAGCAACTGTACTTGAAGACATGACTGGAGATTGAACTTTTAGCTTTTAGTTATAAAAAAACGATCAAGATTAACAATCAGCTCTAGGCTCACAAGTCTTTGGAAGTCTAACTTACATACAGAATGTAAGTGGAGAACAGAGAAGTTCTCTCTTTCTTTAAATAGGCTTATTTCTCCTAAAATATGATGTCATTGCATATTTTTAAAAGGGAATTTTCTTTAAAAAGGCAAATAAAGACGACATGTTCAGCTACAGTGCTAATGTTACTAGTTTGGTATATATATATTCAGGTTATGTCGTATATTCAAGCTTAAATACAAAATATGTTTTAAAGTGCTATTTTGACTGTCATGCAGAATAGAAAAGAAGGACAAAACCATTGTATAAAATAATAATAAAACATGTTTGCCTATTTTCTCTCCCATAATTTACTCTTTGCCATTTGAAGGCTTCCTGTTAACTTGATGTAAATTTAGCAAATGCAGCACAACGCGTGAATTGGCTAATTTTCAATGCCACATCACGGACCACAGAAGTGACAGTAAAATTATATACTTAACTTTTATATTGTATTTGATAGAAATTATGCCATCTGAAACACATGTTGTCTGTATTTATGTATTAATATAACAGACAAACTCACATTAGCTAACATAAAAAACAGGGACTATTAGCAGAGACAGCATGCTAGCTGTTAGCTAACAGCCATCAACATCATTAGCATTTTAGCACCCTTACTGTGTTGCAGCGTTTTTTACAAAAATTAATTTGTTTTTTAACATGAGAATTTGAAGTTTTAACAGAATATTAACTGTTTCATGTCATATTTATCTAAATTTATGATTTTACCCTTTGAATCATTTTGCTGCAGTGTGTGTGGGTCACCCTAAACATTTGAACAAATACAAAAAGGTTCTTTGGAAACTTGGCAACATTCTCTGTGTAATAATACTTTTTTTATAACTATTATCTATTTTAGGTGGCTGCTCCAAAGAACAGTACTCTATATGAAGAGGAGAATCCTGTCATGATTTATGCAGAGGTAATAAAACTGATCCATATGATTGTTTCCAGATTTGAATTTACTTGCTGCTGTCACTTATTTTTAAATATTTTGGCCCTAACTTATTTTGTTTTAGATGTTTTTGTCCATGAAAACAAGGCTGGTTAATTAAGGTTGAAGGTTTTATTTTTTTAGTTATTTTTTACCTTTGCTGTCAGATATTGACTTGATAAAAATATAGAGAAATATAGATAAAAATATATATCTATACAATTTTGAAATATATATAAAAAATGTTTAAGCTAAGAAAACCTACTAAGGTTACAAAATGTATATTATTTAATATTTTAATGCATGTTTCCTTATAAATTCTGAGTTAAAATCCTTCAGAGTAAATATTTGATAAATGTATGTACAACCCTATCAAAATCCCACAGATTTCACAATATTTACATATTTTAAAAAAATATGTGACATAATACATCATGTCAAATTATTATATTAAATTTAAAGATGCACCTTTTTCTTAACTAATGTGCTTGACACTAGAATCCCATCTTGCGATCTTTAAAAAAAAATAATATAAATAATAAAATTTTGCACTTTTTTTTTTCAGCCATGTCTTCCGATCTTTCTGGAAAGCATTGACGGACTTATAAAAGGAACTATTGGTCTAATACTGGGAATCACGGTATTGTGGGTAAGTACTTTCTGTGATAGCACTTTAGTTTAGACAGCCCCCCCCCCCAAAAAAAAAGAATAATAATAATCTAC
>NW_023420902.1:0-1790 GCF_002922805.2 Oryzias melastigma
ATATTCTCTCTAACTCCAAAGTGAGAAACACCAGGAGGGCCGAGTGGTTTAATCAATTCAAGATGAATCTGCGCACGGATATAAAAAGTTGTGGAAAACACAGGAAGGTCAGGGAAAGGTACTGGCTGGAGTTTACCTGAGAAATCCAAACTTGGAAGCAACGGTGACACACCGCTCTCATCATAGCAGAAATAAGTCATTTGGTTTCTGTGTGATGAATGTGATGTAAGACAGGCTTCTCTTACATCTTAACTTTTAAGGTTTACACACTTAAAATCATTTACAAACTGAATCAGACTGCTGGAAGTTCTTAGAAGTCTTTTTTTCTCATTTTTTTCTCTTTTTTACCCTTCACCCTCCTTAACATTTTTTGAAATCCTTTGCAACACTGGACTTTGTTTCTCTTAAAATTAGAGCTTTATTTTTTAGTGTCTCTAGCAGCAGTTGTCTTCAACTTCCTCCAAATCAATACATTGATCCAACTTTTTGTTTTGTATGTATTTTGGGCTCTTAAAGTTAATTTGATTTATTTACTATTTTTTGTTGGTTTGTTTTGTTTTGGGTAACAGCAGTAAACAGCAGCCTAAACATTTAATTAAAAGGAAAAAAAAAAACATAAAAAATAAATAAATAACAGTTGCCAAATTTGACCTCATGAGGTCTCCAGGGTTATTGCATCAGATAAGCTGAATGGTTTGGAAATGCCAAAGGAAAATCACCAACATCCCAAAGGAAGCATAAAAATAATTCAAAAACAAGTATGCTGAGGACAGAAAGTATCCAAACCTGTTGGTAAAATATTGAACACAACCTGATGACTCCTCATTGTGTTAAATGTACCTCTGTGGGCCAAAAAGAAAAATAAATAAATAAAAAAAGCAACAAAATGTTGAATGTGAGGCTGCCACATGGTCCCGGAAGCAGAACCAAATCCTCTTGAAAATTCTGTATTTTCCATCCATAAGGCCCACCAGATGATAAGGTGCACCATCAACGAACGGTCTATTTTCAAACCTGTCGTATAAAAAGTGTACTAAACAATAAGGCGGATTAGGTGAGACAAGAGTGTGAGAAAAAAAGTCTGTCAGACTTTATGAACTGAACACATGTAACTCTAGAACTTATAACACACTACACATTATCATGTTAGAAGCATTAGCAGTGTTAGGGTATTCACAATTCCTGTAACTCACAAAGTTATTTTCAACAAGTAAAAAACAGACTGAAATAAATGTTACTGTGACTAGGCTTACTCCCAACCTTGTTACAAACGAGAAACAGCATAGTCCGACAGCGCTACACGTTAGCCGTGTTAATATATTTACAATAACACCCAACCAAATGTTTTGACGGTGTCCTGTATGTCTCAAAATGTCTCCATCAGGAATCACAACTAGACTTAATCCCTACATAAGGCACTCCAGATTATAAGGGTCACTGTCTTTTTTAGAAAAAAAAAAAACAATTGTCTTTAAGTGCACTTTACACAGTGTTTTTAAATATGCTATGAGAGGTCTTGAATATGTGAATGGGTCATTCTACACAATATGAAGAACGTCCATCTTCTTTGTGTCAGTAAAAAGACAAAAACACACTTTATTCTCTCTACTCAAAAATACTTTCCACACAACTAAAGTCGACAGACATGCAGTTAATGAAAGCATGTGTCAGGCTAGAGCTGATGTCAAAAAAGTGTGATGATCAGTGGTGATGTGTCAGGTTTCTCTATTAGCTGGTTGTGGATGTGCCAAAAGCAAAACCCAGCTGATCTGGTAATGTTGCTAATTTTA
>NW_023420903.1:0-1789 GCF_002922805.2 Oryzias melastigma
CTCAGACGGCAGCGGAGGCAGGCGGGGGGCGGGGTTCCCTCTGTCTTCCAAAGGTAAATATTGGTGTCTGGATTTGGGGCTGTACTGCTGAGATGTATTAAAATACACAGAATATATGTGGAATTTGTATAGAAACAACCACCTCTGTGGTGACTGTCCCTATGGATGGATACGCTTTTAGTGAGCGATATGTCAAGATCGTAGATCAAAAATATCAAGATCGTAGATCAAAAACATCAAGATCGGAGATCAACAACATCAAGAACGTAGATCAAAAACATAAAGATCGTAGATCAAAAACATAAAGATCGTAGATCAAAAACATAAAGATCGTAGATCAAAAATATCAAGATCATAGATCAAAAATATCAAGAGCGTAGATCAAAAATATCAAGACGGTAGATCAAAAATATCAAAATCATGGATCAAAAATATCAAGATCGTAGATCAAAAATATCAAGAGCTTAGATCAAAAATATCAAGATTGTAGATCAAAAATATCAAGATCGTAGATCAACAATATCAAGATGGTAGATCAAAAATATCAAGATCGTAGATCAACAATATCAAGACCGTAGATCAAAAATATTAAGATCGTAGATCAAAAATATCAAGACAACTCGGTGAAAATGTTTATGCATTTTGCTGCCGTGGGAAACAGCTCGTAATGAACATTATACAAGACACAGGTATGACGCAGGCGTGTCGTACAGATCTTTCATTAATTAGACAAAAATAGGTTTGTATGGACATCCTGTGGACATGTCCGTATCACGTGCACATCCCGTGCGTGCACACTTGAGCCTAGTTAGTTAGGGGCCAGTACTTTTACTAACAGCTAGATTGTAATGTATTTTTTGTAAATTTAGCCTGTTTTAGGTGAAAGAAAAACAGGTTTCATATGCATATTTTCCCCTTTTTAATTCACATATTTATAAATGTTACATTTACTAACTAAAGATTTAGTTAGCAAGCTAATTATTTATTTGTTTAATTATTATTTTTATTTAGTTTTCAAACTAAATAGTTTGCTTACTAAACATATAGTTTGGAGCTAAATATTTAAGTTGGAGCTAGATATTTAGTTAAAAAGTTAAATTTTTAGTTTGAAAAAAAAATTAGGTCAGAACTAAATATATAATTGGAAACTAAATGTTAAGTCCATAAAATTGAACATTGAGCTTGCTAACTAAATATTTAGTTAGTAAATATAACATTTACTAACAAATACATGAATTTAACAGTGAAAATATGCATTTTAAAAATTAGACCTGTTTTTTTTCTCCTAAAACAGGCTAATAATTTACTAGCTCGTGTAGCGGAGGTCGCTAGCTCAGTACAGCGGAGGTTACTAGCTCAATACCGTGGAATTCTCTAGCTTGTATAGCAGAGGTCGCTAGCTTAACACAGTGGAATTCATTAGCTTGTATAGCGGAGATCGCTAGCTCAATACAGTGGAATCAATTAGCTAATATGGGCGAGGTCGCTAGCTTAGTACAGCGGAGGTTGCTAGCACAATATTGTGGAATTCACTAGCTCATAGAGCAGAGGTCGCTAGCTCAATACAGTGGAGCTTGCTACAGCGTAGCTCACTAGCTCTCTACAGTAGAACTCTCTAGCATGCTACGTGTCCACCGGGAGGCTGGCTAGCGTAGCAAGCCAACCTACTGAGTGCCAACTCAAGCCATTTTGGGCAAACACAGGAGGGGCCCCCCACCACAGAAACTGCGGAGAAACCCAATCAAGGCCCACATGTTCTGCCCAATTTTTAACCATTTGGGGCACACTT
>NW_023420904.1:0-1789 GCF_002922805.2 Oryzias melastigma
AAAACGGCACAAATACATAACAGTTTTGCCACATCAGGAGATGATAGAGATATTAAGTGTTTTATCCTGACTCTCTTGTGTTTCCCCATCTCTTTTATTGAAAGAGTATTTGTAAAAAGTGCGGAAAATCTCTAAAAATTTTCCATTCAAAAAGATCTATCAATGATTTGCTGCAGATATGTTTAAATGTTAATCTTTTTAAAACAGAATAGAAGGCCTCATGGATTCTAATGTTTCAGATTGTTGATGAATGAGTTCAACATCCCCACTGAAACAATGTCTAAATAGTAATTTAGGAGCAATAGCCATCCGTTTTAAGATGGAATTTGTAGTTCTTCAATAATTTCCTTTAGCCTTTGGCTCTAATTTTCTATGTAGAACTACAAAACTTTTTTCTAAACCTAAAAAAATATGCATTTTAAAGTTTGATTTTTGTGTTTCAAATGTCTCAAGTGCATTTTAGTTGCAGTTTGATACTGTTTACCTACCAAAATTAAGAATTCTGAATTATGTATTTTGCAGAAAGTATATGTAATATATGGGGATTGACAGAAAAACAACATCTTAAGGCATTTAACTGCTGTTTTTATTCATTTTTGAAAAACTAGAAAATAATTATTACATGAAATGATATCTAATGCGATGATCACCATTTCACCAAATACCTAACACTTTCTGATCCTGCAGTCACTCTTCTGTTGATAAATTTAAGATCANTCAACAGATATAAATCCCACAATTTATTTTAAGTGTTTACTTCTGCATCGCAAGTTAAGTCAACATGGATATGGCTGCTTTCAGATAGAGTAGTCAAAAAATGTTACTCTACAGATATAAAACCAAGCACTCTGGACCTTAATGCTCTCTCTTTTAAATTAGTTCTCTTCATCAGGTGGTGTTCATCACTGTCATTGGCTGAACATAAATGTGCTCGTTTGTGTAGGTTTTCATTTTGTTCAACATTGTCATTGGCTGTTGAACTGTGTTGTCATCTATTCCCCTGTTCTATTGTCATAAATCATTAACTGTGTAACTATATAAATACTGTTAAACACTAATAATGCTTTTATAATAATGTGCACATGTTCTGAAATGAATATCATGCATTAGTCATCTCATTGTACGGAAGGACTTTAACCTCACTACAAACTTTGTGTAGCTCCTCAATCGTGAAAACAACAATTGGTTGCAGTGCAGATGCTACATGTCTGCATTCACACGGAACTCAAATTGGCCGTCAAATTTGCTTCCGCCGCCGCTTCTCTTATGATGTGAGTCAAATTTGATGCTTGTCACTTGTCCAAAAATTTGTTCATAAACTGACTTGTGTGGGAGGAGCCACTGTAAGTTTTTAGCCTCATCGTTGCATTGATTCTATTTTTCGTTTACAGTGCATGGATGACACAGATCATGTTGAGAGATCATTTTAAAGAGCTCTACACAAGTATCGGTAATCACATCTCTATCTCTGTGTTTATGAGATTATTAAGAGATTCTCCTGGTACAGTGAGCTTCACCACGTACACCATCAGCGGTACTTTCATATCTTTTTTTCTATCTTTTAATTGATCTTCCATCTCTGCGAATCTGCTTAATGACGTGCTGTCCTGCAATAGTCAGAGAAAGGAAAAATTAGAATAGAATTAGAGGACCTTTTTATTGTTGTCTTGATCCAAGTGAGAAAAATATAAAGTTCAGGAGAAGAACGATCAAAATTTCCTCCATGTTGGCTTTGGACTTCACCTATGGATTAACCCGTCAACAATCAAAGCTGAAGCCAGATTAACAC
>NW_023420905.1:0-1789 GCF_002922805.2 Oryzias melastigma
AGTAAAAAAAAAAAAAAAACTGTTTATGAAAAACTTTTTTTAAAGCGAACAACAGTTTCATGTTTCTGAGTAGAAAAACTAATTTTTGCACAAAATTCAATTACATCAATTGCGTCAACTGTTGAAGAGTTATAACCAAAACAATATAAACACGAGCGAAAGCTCTGATGTTGAAGCTATTTTTTTTCTCTCAGAACTCAAGTCAGTGAGCGGAAGTTCTGTCTCAGTTTTTTTTATGACATCCAGCTGTCAGAACTTAAGAGAACTTCTGAAATTGTCGCAGTTCTTGTAAGTTGTAATGTTTACAAGTGTTCTATTTAAACGGGATTCTGATCAAATCTGAACTTCTGTTGTGATATTTCTCTCTGCAAAATGAATCATCTGTGGAATATTAGGATTTCCAGTTTATTTTTCTTGCTCAACACCTATTGAACCGTGGCGCTCAGGCTGGCGTGTATCCTGTCTTTGCCCAAGACTAACCGGGTCAGTCTTCAGCAATCTTTACATTGAAACTTGATGCCTCCGCTGCCCCGATTGCATCTAGAGTGAACCTCAACCCTAACCAGGTATGAGTCCACGTCCAGTACTGCAATTAGTACCAGCGGTACTACATTCGGGACTGGTACACATCCGGGACCCGTTTACGATACCAGTTTGGGAGCCCAAATTTAATTGGGAAAGCCAGAACATCCAAAAATTTCAAGTTGGGGAAACCCAAAACGTCCAATTTTGACACAAAAGGGTCCTAAACCACACGTCCATGGGATGAGAATGTGTTGGTTCTTCTGAAACTATGTCCAAGAAAGAAAACAACAAAGAAAACAAAGAAAACAGATCAAAAGATGATCCGAGTTTTTTTTCCAACAAATCTGTTCAGACAAAAACTTAGTTTTCAGTCTAAAGCAGAAGAATCACAGCTGACTAGCATGAGCAGAACTTATACTGTGACAAGGTGATCACTTTTACAGCTTTTTAGAAGAGCTTTTCAGCAGAGAAATCCAAGAACGGATAATCAAGTAAAAATAATACTGTTGAAAAACATGAAATCATGAGGAATCCAAACATTGCCAAAGCAAAGCTCTTTTCTGAACCTGCAGTCACAGAAACACCTTTCCAGAGATCCTGACATCACAGACATGCAGTCAGCCTGTGAGCCTGAGCATGAATGACACCGGCGGTGGGCGGGCACCGAGGGCAGTGAAGCGAGGAGGGTTTTTCCAGCTATAATAAAACTGTTTAATTGGATTTGTTCAAATGCACAGCAGCTAGTTGTCTGGATTAGCATATCAATGCTTTCACATAAATCGTATTTTCAAGAGCATTGAGCACTAAGCAGCGCAAAATTAATTCTGTAATTTTGCATGATATGCTTGAGGCTTGGAACAATGTTTGTCTTTATATGAGGACACTCTGATAGACACCAATAAGTATGTACAAGTCCTCAACACAGCCTGCATTTTAACTCCACGGCTTCTCCCAGGAATGATGCTCAGGACCAATCGCCTCATCACAACCTAAAAATAAATGTACCTTCCTCCAGTCTTTGAAGAAATTCTCCCGAAACACCTTCTTGGTGGTGTATTCGTGGTCCAACATCTGCGCAAAGAAAAGTGCCACCTCCTCAGCTGCCGCGCTCAGTTTCATCTTCTTCCCTAGAAAATCAGGAACTTGTCACTTCAGAGAATGAATCAGAACGACACACTCCGCTGTTTTAAGGCTTTATAAGGCTTTTTATTCTATGAGCCAAATTAAAAGAAGAGTTTTTCACCTTCACACATGAGCCTTTGAA
>NW_023420906.1:0-1789 GCF_002922805.2 Oryzias melastigma
ATCTAGCCGATAATCTTACACAAGCCTCCCACCGCGGCGTGAGGACGACCGGCTCGGTCTCTGCAGAAACTCCGGCGAACAATGAGCGTCTGTCAGCAGCTCTGAAGAATAACACTCTTTCACTGCAGCATCACACAATCCTCCTTTCATCCTCCAGCTCTTCCTCTGAGCTTCATCCTCATCATCATCATCATTAATTTGGAGTTCTGCATAAAAGCTTTTATGCGGTTTATTTACCAGAAACTACATTTATTTCCTTTTTCAAGCCTTTTATTTAAACCTAATCCTCCTGAAAAGCGGAGGGTGAGGCCTCAGCCACAGTCTCTGTTTTCCCAGGGAACACAGGGATGAAGCGCTGGGAGAGCTGGGGGAGTCAGAGATCAGCTGATCACGCGTGTGAGCGTGTGCGGTGACCAGCAGGTCTTTCCCACACCCACCGTCTCTGTTTAGAAAGCGAGGAACACACCAGGAATGTGGCGCCCACGGTGGAGGACGGCGAGATGGAGGAGAGCCTGCAGATCAGAGCTCAGTCTGAAATGTGGATTCAGTCTGATGCCGTTCACAGTTAACCAGAAACAACGACAGACGTTTGTTAAAACTTATTATCATGTTTCATCTCAAACTGTGGATTCACATCTGGATCATGTGATGGTTTTCCAGGTTTTTCCTAATTAAAGGTTAAAAGTTTGAAACGTTTATCTTCAAAAAATCATCTGTGAACATTTTGATACTAAACTCGCATAAGTTTGCTGAAAGTGCTAACAGATATTCACGAATTTCTTGAAAAACTGCAAAATTACAAACATCTTAAAATGCTTTGAACATATGAAAACCAAAAGTACTAGCATGAATGTTTAAAATGTGCTGAACATTTTGATACCAAACTTGCATAATAAGTACACAAAATATTATAAGAATTTCTTGAAAAATCACAAAAATTGTGAACAATTTTAAAATGCATGTCAGATATGAATACCGAAGGACAAATATGAAAGTCCTAAATGTGCTGAACATTTTGACACCAAACTAGACCTAGTTTTTCAAGTGCATAAAGAATTTGAAAAAAATTATTGAAAAAATTTTCAAAAAATAATCAAATACAGTATGAGTCTTCCTAAATTAAATAAGGTATGAATACCAAAAGTACAAGTATAAAAGTACGAAACGTTTTGATACCAACTTGGATAATTTGCAGAAAGTACACAAAGAATATGAAAAATTCCCAGAAAAATTTCTGGAAATTTCTTTTGAAAAAGTGCAAAAAATTGTAAAATGCGTAAAAGTACAAAAAAGTGCAAGTATGAAAGTCCTGAACACGCTGAATGTTTTGATACCAAACTTGCATAATTTGCAGTAAGTACACAATGAATTAGAACAATTTCTTGAAAAAAATCACAAAAATTGAGAAACATTTTCAATGGTTACAGTTCATGAATATCAAAAGTACATGTATGACAGTCCCAAACGCTTTGATCCCAAACTTGTACATGATTTAAAGTGCATAAAAATCTGAACATTTTCCCATCGACTTAACATGAGCTGAAAAATCTTATTAATCACGAAAAATCTTAAAAACCGTAACCAAAAATACAAGCATTACTGTCCTTAGCAAACTGAATGTTTTGATACCAAGATTTCAGAAATAACTGAGTGTGGCTGAGTTGTTACGTCCCTGAAGCACACGGAGGAAGACACAAACTATCACAGAGAAACAGGAGACAATAGATAACAGCTGATTGGATTTAGTGAAGGTCGTCATCCTTCTGTAGGAGCTTTGAGAATGTGAGTG
>NW_023420907.1:0-1789 GCF_002922805.2 Oryzias melastigma
AACCCAGGATGTGCTTTTCTAAGGAGACCGGAACGCCCTGAGGAGGCAGAGGAAAAAATATCAGAAGATCTAAGAGTGGAAACACATTTTCACTGTCTTTTGTTTGGCTTTATTAGCTTTTAGCTAGCTATGTTAGTTAAAATATGGTAAAAACATAGCTAACGGTCAAAACTTTTAACCCGGAGGACAGCTAGCTAAATTAAAAACATAGCTAGCTATGTTTAAAAAAAACATAGCTAGCTATGTTTTAAAAAAAGCTATGAAATCTAGCTATGTTAAAAAACATAGCTAGCAGTCACTTTAAGTCACATGACGCGAAAAGACAGCCGGATTTGATTGAAAAACGACTTGCGGTCACCCAAAACGTCAAAAATTGGCACAGACAGGGCCCAAACGTTCATATATGTATAGTTGGGAGATCACTAGCTATGTTTTTGCATTGCTAGCGGACCACTAGCTATTATGTAAAAGACATAGCTAGCAGTCAGAGCTTTTAGCCCATTAGCTAGCAGCCCGAGAAGTCACCTTGTGACGTAAAAAGACAGGAAGATGTGGTCGAAAAATGACGAGTTGGGGTTACCCCAGAAGTCAAAAAGTGACGTAGAGGGGCCAAAACCTTACGTTCATGTATGGCGAGTTGGGAGTGAGAATGTGTTTGCAAGCCAAAGCGTGCTCTGCCCCCTCCCCCGATCGACTAGCTATATTAGCTAGATAAGATAAAACATGGCTAGCAGTACGAGCTTTTAACCCAATAGTTAGCTGACCACTAGCGATGTCAAAAGTGTAGGTAGCTGCCAGAGGTTTTAACCTAATAGCTAGCATATTGGTAGCTATGTTAGCTAGCTATGTTAAAAACGTAGCTAGCTGTCAGAGGTTTTAACCTAATACCTATCGTATCGCTAGCTATGTTAAAAACGTAGCTAGCTGTCAGAGGTTTTAACCTAATACCTATCGTATCGCTAGCTATGTTAAAAACGTAGCCTGCTGTCAGGTTTTAACCTAACAGCTAGCGTATTGCTAGCTATGTTAGCTAGCTATGTTAAAAACGTAGCTAGCTGTCAGAGGTTTTAACCTAATAGCTAGCGTATTGCTAGCTATGTTAGCTAGCTATGTTAAAAAAGTACCTAGCTGTCAGAGGTTTTAACCTAATACCTAGCATATCGCTAGCTAACTTAAAAACGTAGCTAGCTGTCAGGTTTTAACCTAATACCTAGCGTATCGCTAGCTATGTTAGCTAGCTATGTCAAAAACGTAGCTAGCGGTCAGATGTTTTAATCCAATATCTAGCAAGCCCAATCAGTCGCTTTATGTCACGCAACGCAAAAAGACAGGTGGTTGAGGTCAAAAACCAACGAGTTGGGGTTATCCAAACATCAAAAAGTGACTCGGAGTGGCCCTGAACCCTACGTTCATATATGATGACTTGTTAGTGAGAATGTGTTGCAGCAGCATGTCGGACCCCTCCCCCGTGTGCGTTTAGCATTTGATGCAGGACACATGCGGGAATTAGCAGGGAGTAAGCCTGTGTTAAACATCAGCATCGTTTTTGATATCAGACCAATACCGATAATCTCAAATTATGCAAATATCGGCCGATACTGATACTGGCACCGATATATTAGTCATTTCTAGTAGCTACGCATTAACGCAAGAGTTTTAAACGCACACATTTAGGTGTGTTTACATCATTTTTTTTTTTTCAAAAATGGGTCACTTGATGGCTAATACCGGCATGGACATAGCGTAGCGCCGTGCCTCTGTTTACCTCTTTACTCTGGTTGGCTTTGGT
>NW_023420908.1:0-1789 GCF_002922805.2 Oryzias melastigma
AGCTGTTCTGCAATCATCAGCAGAACTGTGATGTGATAGCCAAAGTATATATGTGCAGTTTGGGGAATTCACACACAGCCGTGTTTATGGGGAATTTACTTTCATAAGCACTGCTTGGGAATAGAATTTTTTTCAGATGGAAGCCAAAAAAGAATCAATATTCTCAGTGTAAATACTTTACATGATAGAAAGAGGTGCATTTTGGGTGGAAAATACCCAAAAAAAACATGCAACTTTAGATCATTTTGAAGAGATTAATAAGTTAGAGGGCGGCAGTGGGTTTCTACTGTAACAGAAGATATGTAATTAGGATTTTAGGGTTTTTAAACTGCATTGAATTTTTTGTTCTTCACTGGTTAACCTGTAAAGTCTACTACTTTAAGGGATTTACACTATTATCAAGATGGTTTTAAACCCTGTGATGAAACCCACAATAATGTGAAATATATTTTTTTATGAGATATAATCAATTATTAGGTGATATGGTAGGTCTTTGCTCCTAACAATGTTAACTTAAGATGCAAAAATATTAACATAAGGAAGAAATCACCTTATTTACCTACTGTCTCAATTTTGATACATACATTTTAACGTGTTGTAATTCGATTTTAAAGAATCAATTATCAAAAAATGTTCAGGAAGTAGTCTTTTAAAAAACTGAATAACACTTGATGAGTCAAGTTTTAAAAATTAGCTAAACTTTCTCCGCCATAAGTGTGTTTGAGACTTCATGGAGGCAGCCATTTTGAATTGAGCAGGAAAAGCCCTTCTACTGCCCCCAGTGGGGTAATAATCCACTACAACAATGGCCCCCAACCTTTTTCGGGCCACAGACTGGTTTAATGTCAGACAATATCTTCTTGAAGCGGCCAGTATGAGGCTAGTTGGTAATTTTTTTTTTTTTTTGCCTCGAATTTCTCCTCACTTTTGAGGTTAAAGTTTATCTTCATCCTCTGTAAAACATTTCCAACTGATTTAGAATTTATTTGTACAATAGATTTTACTAGGAACCATTAAAATTGATGTAGATTTTCCATTAATCCATTACTGACAAAGAGGAAGCTAAAAAATTGGATCCCAACTTCAGCTTCATCCAAGGTGCAAATAATACAAGATAAAAAAGTCTATAAATTGTAATTTCTAAATATAATAAACATGAATTCACTGCTAGTGGCATCCTTGTAACATTAGACAGAAGGTTCTTGAATATTATACATTATTACTATGGTTTGTGGGAAGAACTGTTATAATAAATCCATATTAGGAGTAAAGACTCCTGGTTTTTGTTATTTTAATGCAGCTTTGGTTTATTTTGAAGTTGAAGGTTCAGTTTTGTTTCCTCTCTGGGATTTTTCTGCTAAATAAACTTCCCAAATATATTTTGTTTTTGTTGACTTTGCTAGCTTGGGGGTTTCAAATTAGCGGTCGGCACTGATGCTTTCACAGTACTACTCCTAAAGTAGTGGATGCCTTTTCGACATGTGACCGCTTGACTTGACATGCGTCAAGATGTGATTTGGAGAATCCAGTAGTTTTTCAAAATAAAACTTCCTTCGGTATCAATTTATAAATAAAACTGTTAAAAATTGTGTTTGGGGACCACAGCTCCATAACATTTGTTTTTCTTTTAATAAAATTTTTCAAGTTTTTACTTAAAATATTGACTGTTAATAAAAAACATGTATTGTAAAGCTATTAGATTTTAATAAAATTAGTAATTTTACCCAGAAAAGAGATATTTCTCTTGGTGAGGACCAACACAAGTAATTGTCATAATATATATATATAT
>NW_023420909.1:0-1788 GCF_002922805.2 Oryzias melastigma
ACAGTCTGCAAAATAAAAGTGTTTTATGTTCATTTTTCTTTTTTTCTTGCTTTTCACCTCTGTCACATGACAATCTGGTTTGATCCTGTTAAGGAAACAACCTTTCGACTTCCTTATTCCTAATTTCAAATTAAAACTGTATGTTTGAGTATTTTTTTTTATTCAAATCGTATTGGATCGGATAAAAAACCACGGTTCAAAAAAGCTCAGGGTTGTGATCCAGCAATTGCAATGATCACGGTGAATTCTCCTTTTTCCACTTACAATTCTAAAGCATCCACATATAGACAAAGAGATCAATTTAAGTCTTAATTTTCTTCGTCTGAACTGCCATCTGGTTCTAAACTGAACAGGTGGATAGCTCTGATTGTGCTTGCCATTTTTTCTTTCTATGCTAATGTTAACTTGGGCTTGTAATGTCCTATAAGCTACCGGGAGAGAGTATAAACAAAGGATTGATCAACAGTCTCACCCACAACCCAGAGGCGAATTAAAATAAAAAAAATTCTTTAAAAAACTACACAGGGTTTTTGATTTTGGCTGAAAACTGCATAATCAAATAAAAAAATAGTTGAAGTTGGACTTTAAAAAATCAAGTATTATTGTGCAACGTCCTCTAAACTAAATCAATAGTTTCTTCTGCACAAATCTATGAAACACTCCAAGTTTTCCAGAAGGAGCAGAGTAATATTTCATAAAACAATATTGGGGTGTTCCAGCAGTAATGGTGGGATTTACTCTGACTGTGAGAATATAAAGTTCTTTGGCGGTCCTTAGTGAAATGTTGACCAGCTTTTTCTTTCCTCTTTTACTACTTTTGGTCATGTGACTGGCCTTGAAGAACCTGCTGACTTGTCAGCCTTCCACAACATGTCCCATCTCCTGTTTCACCAGCCTCTCTCCACCCCCCACTCCCAAACACTCTTTTCCGTGCAGAAATCCTTTCCTTTTTTCAGAAGATTAGTAAGTGCCTCTGAAAGGGGGGATTCTTCAAACAGGCAATGCTTTGTTCAACACCCCATAACATATCTCATGACAGAAGAAAAAAGCTGTCAAGTGTGCAATTAAGGATCTAAAGCTGAGTTTGCAGAAATCTAAAGCTTACATAACACTACACATGCAAATTTGTCAATTTCTAAAGACAAAAAAAATGTTTTTAGTTAAAACTTGTGAAAATGTACCAATAAAACCATTTTATCATTATGTTCTTGTGAGAAAAAAATATGTCATTTTGAATGAAGCATATATTTTATTTAATAAATACATTTAAAGTTTTCTTTAATGCCTTATAAGTATCACTTAATATGAAATGCTTCTCAAGCAGTAATAAATCACGGGGAGAACACATGTCAGTAGAAGTAAGTTCCAACCCTGGGGTCAGAGTTTTGAAAAGTGATTACAAAAATTGTAAAAATCAGCATCAGACTGGTGTAGGAACAATTCTGCACAAACATCCATCAATTCTTCCCATTTCTTTTTATTAAAGAGACTTTTTTTATATTTAAAACAGATAATTTGGGTTCAAGTTCCTGCAAATCATCTAAAATATTTTTTTTTTTTCCTAAACCGAAAGAAATGTGATTTTTATTATCTAAATCAGTTAACACAGACCCATTAATGGCAGGTTCCTATTAATAAAAAAGAGACTAAAGAAACATTTAGTTTTGAGCTTTCCTCTTTTAAAACACTAGTTTCGCCCTAGAGGTGCACGTCTCCTTCAAACTAGACTGGTTCGTGATTTACATAAAGCTTTAAGAACTGCAGGAGTGGCTCAATACTTTTGCATAG
>NW_023420910.1:0-1788 GCF_002922805.2 Oryzias melastigma
GTGTAATGATGCAGCAACATCTCTGTTTGATAACTTGCTTTGGTTGTGTTGGTGATCAAAACATATTTGTTGGAAATCAGTCAAAAGTAAGTTACTGATAACTCCTAAAACCATTTGGAGATGCTGTCTGTTGAGGCTATGGTCACAGATCCCAAAATGCCACAATCTGAATATATTTTTCAGGAAATTTAGCAGGGGGTCATGCACATGGCGGCATTTGTAATCGGGTCACATCTTTAGATTATAGTGTGCTTAAAATCTGAGTTGAGACTGACAATAGTGCGAAATGGCTCGCTTTTTATACACCCTCTGGCTAACAGGCTTTTAATATGGATGGCTGCCGTCTGGAGATATTTACTTATCCTCCAATCAGAGCGGCTGCTGGCTGGAAAAATGGCCGCCACCACCCTGTGGCTTCCCAGTTGTTGGCCAAATTCGTAATGACGTCATCCCCAACATCTAACTGCTACCATCTCCATTACTCCAGGCCTCGAGGGCCGCATTCTATGTTTTCCAACTCATTTTCTAATTGGTTGAACTGTCAGGACCTGGTGGTGGAGGACCCAAAATGCAGGAGACCAGGCTTGGTGACAGGAACATAAAGCAATTAATAAATAAACTAAAACAAGACAAAAACCCATGGAAAAAAAAATAAAAAAATGGTGACTGAGCAGAGCAGATGACCTGACAAGTATGAACTGAAAACCAGACACTTTAAATAGGCTGAGGGCATTTAACTGAAATGAAAACAGCAGAGAACAATGATTAACCTTAAACTGGTGCAACTGAAAGAGAAACTCAGATACATGACCAACAAACAAACCACAGAACCCTTACATAACACACCTGAACCAGGTGATCAGTCATGAGTATGGCTTAGATATCTGGAAATCATGCAGACACAGTGACCCTCGAGGCCTGGAGTTTGATACCTCTGATCTACATTCCTGATCACGTCCATGATTTTTTCCCCAAAAAAGTTGGGCAGTGGCATGAAATGTCAAAGATTCTGGCAGTTGTATTTGTGACCGCAGCATTAGGCAAGCTCATTTTAATTCACTCCTACAATCTAATAGATTTATAATCTGGCAGAGGCTTGCATTGGTACCGGAAAGCTTGAACTTTTTTCAGCTTCACCTACAGGTTTTTTTTTTTCTCAGTTTTCCTCCATCTTATTCAAAGTTTGTGGTATATTAAGCCTCATTTCCACTGAGTGGTACTATAGAGTCTAGTATTTTGAGTGTTTCCTTTGTAAAATTGACTAAACCATACCTCTTGCGGAGGTTGTAGGTCCGTTGAAAAGTGGAACGGGACGGTTGGGGTGGAGCCGCTGTATCCACCAGTTGATTGGCAGAAAGTGCCAAATATAGCGCTCATTTAAGCTAACGTTTATAAGCATTTGGGTTTTTACGGTTTCAATCCTGCTCACAATCTTCTTTCAAACTACACACGATTCCTGAAGTCAAGTAATAAAAAGACGAGCTGCTGGATGACCTCCATTGTTGTTGGTTTTCTAGTTGATGCACTACAATGATGCAATGACACGCTAGCGGTCTATACAACACATGCACCGTGAAAACAAACCGCTCAGTGGAAGCGAGGCTTAACTGAGTGGAAACGGTCGCCAGAATTAACTGGACCGAACCACTCCTTACTGGACCGGACTGGACCAAACCGCTCAGTGGAAACAAGGCGATACAAACCCTTCCAACACTGCAATCTTAGAGCAAAGTACTTTCGAAGAAACTTTTGAGGAGTTCTCAACTAAAGCCATATATCATGACTATA
>NW_023420911.1:0-166 GCF_002922805.2 Oryzias melastigma
TAAATGTTTGATTTTATCTTCTGTTTTTGTGAAAAAGTTAGTTTAGAACTACTTTTGGATTTAAAGTGAATTTGTTTATTTTATCTGTCTTAAGTTTGAAATGTAAAAAGAGGAAAAACTCAAAAAAATAAAGGTCTTTGACTATTGAGCCAAAAATATGTTGCAC
>NW_023420911.1:204-1787 GCF_002922805.2 Oryzias melastigma
TATTAATCTTCCTGTAAAGCAGTTTTATAGCAGATGAATGTGCGATCACCTGGCTATCTCAAAACCAGGCCTTAGTGTGTGCAAAATGTAGCTTTTCTTAAAGGAAAAAAAATGTTTCTTAAATGATAAAAAAAAGGCCCACTAAGTGGCTTCAGCAAGAGTTTATTTCAACTATTAGAGTTTCTAAAGATGAAAAACTGTTTCTCAGTAAAGTCAACCTTTTGTTTCAGTTTGATCACTTTAGATAAAAGCAATAAAATCTCAAACAGATGTTGAAAATATAAAGATGTTTTTGTTGGCTCACTGGGGGAGGGAGGGGTGGTTTCCTTTGTGTATATGTGTTTTTAAAGACTTTGCTTCTTTAATGTGAATTTTACTTCCTTTTATGTAAAGCACTTTGCGTTTCAACTGAATGAAAGGAGCAATACAAATAAATAAAGTCTGAGTTAAGTTTAGATGCCGTCAAGCTCTGGAGAGAAAGTTATTTGGTTTCTGGTTACTAGAAGAATGAAACGTTCAAAAAATACACAGACTCACAAAAGGGGGGGTGTTATGTAAATCTGCTTCTTCCCACTCCCTTTCCAACACATTCTTACTCCTTACTCGACATATATGGACGTACGGTTTGGGCCCCCTCTGCGCCACTCATCGTTTTTGCTGGCTGTTCCTACTAAATCAGGGGTCTCCAACCTCTGGGCTGTAAACCGGCACTGGTATGAGGTTCCACTTATCAGACAGGGAAAAAATATGTATGCCAATCAGGGTCCCCAACCAGGACGTGGACTGGGGCCCTAACCCGGTACCAGTTCCATGTCTGGTACTGTGTCCTAAGGGTTGGGGGCCCCTGGTTTAATGGGAACAGCCAGCATGTCAAAAACAGACAAACACCAAAAAGTGACGGGGAGGGGGTCTGAACCTTACGTCCATATATGATGAGTTGGGCGTGAAAATGTGTAGCTCTTTCAATCAACTTATAATAACCAATTAAATAATCATTATATTTAAAGTATTTAATGCGTCGAGCAATTTAGTATATGATAATATATTTAATGGATTTAATGTTCTGTATGTAAAAGTGTTATTATGTCCAGTCACGATCAGGAGCAATTAAAATGTCATGAAGATATCGTCACTTCCTTTATTTTGAAGATGTTTTCTTGTTTATTTTGTGTGGGGTTTATGTTTTACTTCTGATTTTTTAAGTTTAAGAACGTTTTTATTATCTAAAGGACTTGGTCTTACCAAGGCATGAAAAGGGCTCAAAATGTCATTCTGTTTTTTGTGGAGTTTTTATTAATTCAATTTATGAGTTAATATTTTTAATAGATTTTATATTTTTTTTCCCATTGTTTTAAATTGACATTTTTTTTTAAATAAACCAATCACTCAACCTGTGTCCTGTTTAACTTGTTGCAAACACATTTTTAACTTTTATTTTGTGTTTGGGTCCAAATTTGCCCGTTTTTAAGTGTGAAAATGGGTCAGTATGAGGGTTAAATGTGACCAAAACCATTGCCTTGCATATCTTTAAACTGTTTAGATGTATTAATATGTCCAGAAATGTTGTTTCCTCTTGTGTCCGA
>NW_023420912.1:0-1786 GCF_002922805.2 Oryzias melastigma
AATATATATATAAAATATATATCTTTTCAAAAGCAATTTCTGGTTAACTTACAGGAGACACAAACTTTAAATTCCCTATTAAATAACACAAACATTAATAGCAATGTTTTTTGTTAATACAAATTCATTATTTTTTATATATATGTTTTATTGTGCACAGAAGCTTGAACAAGAATTTAAATTAACTAGATTTATAGCTTTACCTGCGATAATGCAAGTGTGAATGCTGTGAGCTGAATGTGGCGCTGAAGATGCCAGAGCTCATAGATGAAAATCCTGAAGTGGAAAGCTTGGCTAAAGCGTTACCAATATGCCAAATTAGCCCCCCAAAAAAACTAAATTAGACAAAAACAGCTAGCATGAGGATAAAATGCCAGCTAAATTTCAAATCTGCCTAAAAAAACAGAAACATGTCTAAAGTAGCCAAAAACAGCTAGCATAAAGTTAAAAGTTTAGCTAAACTCCAAATTCGCCTTAAAAAATGGACACATTCCTAAATTAGCCAAAAACTGCTAGCGTAATGCGAAAATGTTGGCTGAACTCAACATTTGCCTAAAAAAATTTGAAAAATGTCTAAATTTGCCCCAAAACAGCTAGCACAATGCTAAAGTGTCAGCTAAACTTTGAAACTTTAAACTTTTTTTATATATATATGTAATATCGAGTTTAGCTTCTATTTTAGCAACATGCTAACATTTTTGGCTAATATGTTATCTACTGAGGTTTTTATAAATGAATAAGTTTAGCTTCTATTTTAGGAATATGCTAATGCTGTGGAATTTTAGGCTACTTGGAGTTTAGCTAGTATTTAAGCAATGTGCTAGCTTGTTTTTGGCTAGTTTGGAGTTTAGCTTCTATTTCAGCAACATGCTAACATTTTTGGCTAATTTATCATCTACTAAGGTTTTTATAAGCTAATAAGTTTAGCTTCTATTTTAGCTAGTATTGAAGCAATGTGCTAACTTTTTTGGCTAATTTAGATTTAAGCTTCTATTTTAGCAACATGCTAACGTTTACTGAGGAATTTGAGGCTCTTTTGGAGTTGAGTTTGTGTTTAAGCAATTGGCTATTTATTTGGGGGACAATTTTGAATTTATCTCATATTCAAGCTACACACTAAATATTTTTTGCTAAATTGGCATTTATTAGGGATTTTTAAGCAGTTTGACTACAAATTTTTCAGAAATTCAGATCAACTTCAGTCCTCTTTTTATAGTTCCTTAATGAAATGTGTAGTCTTTAAGCTAATTTAATATTTCCAAACAGCAAATCCCTTCAGCAATTAAAGTAAATTGAAGGTTTCTATTTTTTTTATTTGGCATTTATGCATCAACTTACATTCAGACACATTGGAATTCTTCTGCAAACTGCGTCACCATTTTCAGCAAATAGCATTTACACTAGCATTATCGCAGATAATGCAGCTTTTCTAGTTAGGCTTTTAATGGTTCTTAACCTTTAAATTGCTAAATCTAAAACACAGATTAGGCAACGTTGATCTTATGTTATTCTATACTTTTATGGAATGAATAAAACAAATCAAATTTACTTAAAGTTTTCTTTGAAGTTCCAGTTAAATTCCCATGACTCCTATAAGTAAATAGTGATTTAGATCATAATAGGAAAACAAAATAGAATAATAAGATTTTCTCAAATATTCCTGGTATTCTTTAGTAATTACATATAAATAAAAAGAGAACGTCTTGGAAAAGCTTTGGCAGAAGTATTTTTAAAGTTCTAAATATAAATCTTATGTACCAAAGAAACATTTGATTTTCTGACACCG
>NW_023420913.1:0-1786 GCF_002922805.2 Oryzias melastigma
CAGATCAAGATTTAAAACATCAACTTCCGATGCCTCCTGACCACAGCCCACTTCAATGCATGATGTAAGATATTTTCTTTTGATCACATTTAAAATTTTCAGTGACAAACTTGCACCATGACTTATAACCCACCAGCTCTCACACCAGTTTAACTCGTTTAGAGCAGAATGACTTGAAAGGTAACGCCTTGTTTTATGTAAAGCACTTTGAATTGTCTCTGTACATGAAATGTGCTATACAAATAAACTTGCCTTGCCTTGCCTTGCCTTGCCTTGCCTTGCCACAAAAGCTATTTGACTCAAGGCTCTTTTCTTAGCTTTTAGTTCTTGTTTTGTCTTAAAAAAAAGTAAAATAGTCGGAAGCACACTGCAATCATCTGACGACAAGCCTAGTTTTATTAACAGAACATCGGATAATTGTCAAATTTCGCTTATTTAATAGTCTGTTTGCACAACATTCGGCCTTGTTGTGTGGTGTACCTGCAGCCACAAGCCTCATTGAAGCATTTCAAGAAGTGAGAGGGGAGACATCTGCTGGCTGTGTTTGAAACCTACATCTGAGAGGAAAGTGGAAAGGACTGAATGTTGTAACATTGTGAAGCTCATTCATTCATTCATTCATTCATTCATTCATCTTCCAGACCGCTTCCTCCCTTTCAGGGTCGCGGGGGTGCCGGAGCCTAACCCGGCTACTGATGGGCGAAGGCGGGACAGGTCGCCAGTCTGTCGCAGGGCCTCAATCACACACACATCCACTCTCACATTCACACCTAGGGACAATTTTAGAGTCACCAATTAACCTATGAAGCATGTTTTTGGACGGTGGGAGGAAGCCGGAGTCCCCGGTGAAAACCCACGCATGCACGGGGAGAACATGCAAACTCCACACAGAAAGGTCCCAGCCGGGATTCGAACCGGGGCCTTCTCGCTGTGAGGCAAGAGCGCTAACCACTGCGCCACCGTGCAGCCCATTGTGAAGCTCATTTATATCAAATTTTCAATTTTAAAAACATTTACATATATTTATGGTCTTCATTTTTTTTTCTTTCATTTTGAAACAAACTTGAACCCTCACAAGATCTAACAAGATCTCATTACTCAAAATGTATTTTAAGCCTCCTCTGCATAATATTAGATTTATTCTATTAAACAATTAGCAGCTGGATGGCTCAGTTAACTGCATGCAGGACTGGTGTGTGGTAAAACAGGGTTTGCTTCCCAGGGGACGTAATGAGCTTAATCCAGTGTGGGTCCTTGGACAAGACCCTTCACACTACTGAACTATGGGGACTCCAGCGTCCCCACCGTCCAAAACCATGCTTCATAGATTAATCTGCCTCTATGGGTGTGTGATAAATCTATCTAAATTTCATTCAAACTACTGTAATACTCTCCACTACTTTTAAGTAAAAATGGAAAAGTGTTTTGGTGAGTTTTGTTTTCTCAAAAAGACCTGCAGTCATTTAAAGATTGAATCAAACCCATTTTTAAACATGGATAAACCAACACGTTTTTCTGTCTTTACCATCGTGGTTTAGGACGTAACAAAGTCTCCATTTTGGTGCTTATCATTAGACAATGAAACAATGTCTCACAACTCTTACTTGTATAACTGTTGAGCAAATGGTCTTTTCACTCATCTTGAGCGTATCAGATGAGTGATAAGTTTGAGGCTGGAAGTTAAAAGTGTGATGTTGAACGTTGTCAGTGGTTGGTTGGTTGTGGAAAAGAGGGAGACATTTTGGAGGGAAATGAAGTGAGGTGAGGGGGATCTTCTGGATAACTG